>NW_024884253.1:17555241-17775165 GCF_019232065.1 Centrocercus urophasianus
TTGTCTAGCAAGAATACTTCCCCTTCTTTGTTCTGACCACAGAATTTTAGTAGATGACTTTCTTACGCAGCTTTTACAGATACATGTTTTATATGTCGTATTTAATTTTTAGGTGATTGGGTTTCTTCTGGCTGGATCAATAATTTTTAACTGGTGGATTAATTATCAACCAGATGATGTGAAAAGTAACAATGAAGAGCTGAAAGAATCAGACTATGTTAGTTCCTTTACAGTAAATGCGTTTTTTTTTTTAATTTAATGATAATACAATTGAAAAATTGCAATGATACATGTACATAGCTTATAGACATTCAGAGAAAATACACTTGCTAAAATTTCCCCTCTGCTCCTTCTGATGCTCTGCTCTGTGACTCTGTCTGAATGTCACACCTGGTTCTCATGAACTGTTATTTTTCAGCCTAATTCTTACTCAGAAATTTAGTTTTGAGACACCAGCCCTTTGCCCTATTCCAGACACCTAAAGATGCTGCTCTCAACACAAAAGCTTTAAAGCTTCAGTGAGATGAAATTTCACTTCAGAATTACTTTTGATGGCTCTAAAGAATGTGGACTGTTTCTATGCATGTTGAAATATTTTTATTTGACCCATAAACAGTACAGAAAGATCACATCACTACAGCAGCCAGGCTTTTTAAAGTCATTTAACAGCTGGCGTTAAAAATGCTGCACTTCCCCCTTTATATATAAACTGATCTTGGCTTCTTCTGAACACACTACAGGCTTTTTCCTTTGTGACGCAAATCCTGGGAAAAAAATGCTATGAAAATTTATGATCTAGCACTGATCAACAGAAAGACAAAATAATAATTCATAACCAAGATCCACTCCTTTAATGCTTCGATGCTATCCTACTGCCTACATCCAATATTCTTAATAAGTATCCCATTTCTTAACACTGGTGAATTGTACCTCTGCAATGGTTTCTCTGAAAGTAATGCCTCCTATTTTATTACCTTGGCCCACGACGTCAGAGGCAGATGTTGGTGTTATGGCAGCAGAGGCTGAACCTTCCCACTGATATTCTGTTACGTGTTGATGTCGTGTGATAGATGGCAGCACAGGGGCAGTTTGACATGGAAATGCTTACGGAGCAAAGTTGTGTCACTGAATTCCTCCATGTGGAAAAAACGACGCCCATTGACATTCACTGATATTTGCTGAACGTTGATGGAGACCAAAGTGGAAGTGAGCACAGTGAAGTGGTGGGTGGTGTGTTTCAGCAGTGGTGACAGTGACACGAGACACAAGTAACATTCAGAACGGCCATGCAGATTTTTACGAAGCAGCATGCAGGCTCTTAACCACCAGTGAGAATGCATACTGAGTGGTGGTGATTATGCTGAAAATCAATGTTATGTGGCTACGAATTTGCCCAATCAAATACTGTTGTTGTGCTTTTCGTATCTGCTGTAGTTTCCATAGAAACAAATTGGAGGCATTACTTTTGGAGCATCCAACATACATATTACTGTTCTCCTGTAAACGGACTGGGAAATACTTCATAATACTAGTACTTCCTGTTATTGAAATGCACCCTGCTTCTCATGATGAGAAAGAAAATCTTATCAAAATGTTACAGATGTTCTTCAAATGATTTAATAAATACAAGAATATCTTCTAAGCAAATGAGGCAAATATGTCATTCGAATTCTCACAGCCTTGATAATTAAAAGCAAGACCACCAGCTGTCTTCTTTTATTTTTTAAAAGCACAACTTGATCTGCACAAGGAATGCAACCTCCTTCAATAATATTTTCCTTCATAAAGTTAAGAACCTACCTGTTGATCCTGAGGCAAATGCCAGTAGTGGTCCAATATTCATCAAAAACTTTAATTAATTCTGCTTCCCTTTGGGTATCTTACTTTCACCATGGTGGGGGGAAAAAAGAAAAAAAAAACAAGACACAAAACACACCCAACCTCTGGTCATTAATATCACTCGAAGACTATGACTATACTTAGCCTGGAAGACCTGGAGTTTCACATACTTTTCTAATATTTTTTTTAGCACCATCTAATTAGCACATGGGGACTGGGATTCATCTCAGTATGTCACCACTGCCACTTTACTTTATAATTTAAATAAGTTAACCTCCCTCTAGCACCTCCCTTTTACTTTTGTATGGCTTCATTGTTTTCAGAGGAGGCTGAATGTTACGAAATGAATGAAAAGTCATACCCAAATGGAATTACACTTATGCTACAACGATTCACATTGAAAGTTAAGCAAGACGGCATCCAAGCCAAAATTACTTCCTAAAATGTTAGAATATATTTACTGCGTATCCTAAATTGCAATTAAAAGAAAAAAGAGAGAGATGCTCTAAGGTTTATGGTACAAGCCAATATTTACAGAGAAGTGGGCCATTCCCTTCTGTGCTCCTTCTACTTTGTGTGATTTTGTGCAAATTGTGTTGGCTCAGATTTTCAGATAGCAGACCCATCCATACCTGCTGAATTACCACACAGGTGCAGGTTTCCACCTGTGGACATTCCTTACAGCCAGGCTGCTAGAAACACCTGAGAGGTCTGTCATAAGCATATCTGACTGTACAGGGTTAAAATGCCTACACTATTCTCATCCTTATTTTTTCTGGATCTCAGTCCTTCAACTGTAAAATCACATAGTATACTCTATATTACACAGGGTTGCTGTGAAATTGGATACCTCAGAAACACTGAGGTACGGAGATGTTAGAGTGACCAAAGCCACATGAGACAGAATGCAGTGCAAACTCGAAAGGGTGCTTGATGCACCTTATTGCAGCACTGGGCCTGGAAAATAAGAATGAACTGTGCTGTTTATATTACACAATCTTCCTTAAGTGAGTGGATTTTCCAGGAATGTAAATCAACAGAGCATTTGGCTGGAAAAGTACTAAAAATCCCAGAGGTGTCAGTATGAAAACTTACGGACAGGAAGCACAAGGGGTTAGTCCTCAATCTGTGAGATTCTTTTTCTAGCTATGAGCACACGTAGTCTGCAATTCTTCCAGTCCTGGTCCTGTCCTTCAAGGCTCATCATTTGTTAACCATGTTATCTGAGGACATCACCTTTCCCAGCATTAGGCAGGAAAAAAAAGGCCTCACTGACAGTTTACACTTGTACTACTACCCCCTGTGTTCTCTGACACTGTCAATATAGTCAACCTTGGAAAAGAGACATGTGAATGAAGGAAAACATTGTCTTTTTGGTTCTATGGATATTTTTGAGTGGTGGTACAGACTTGGACAATAAAAGATCATAGAATCATAGAGTGGCCTGGGTTGAAAAGGACCACAATGATCATCTAGTTTAAAACCTCCTGCGATGGGCCGGGTCACCAACCACCAGACCAGGCTGCCCAAAGCTACATCCAGCCTGGCCTTGATTGCCTCCAGGGATGGGACATCCACAACTTCCTTGGGCAACCTGTCCCAGTGTTTCACCACCCTCTGTGTGAAAAACTTGCTCCTAGTATCTAACCTAAACCTCCCCTGTCTCAGTTTAAAACCATTCCCCTTTGTCCTATCACTATCCACCCTTGTAAACAGCCATTCCCCCTCCTGTTTATGCCCCCTTCAAGTATTGGAAGGCCACAATGAGGTCTCCCCAGAGCCTTCTCTTTTCCAAGATCTAACACTACTGACGTTTTACCCAACTAGCCATATTTTTGCATTTTAAAACTCTAAATGAACACTAAATAATTGGCAACGTTTTAAAAACTGGACTTCCAGTCCTGAAAATGTCCTTGCATAGTGTGGGAAGAACGTAGCTAACAAGTTTGTGTGCGATCCATTTGAGATGCTAAGTGTCACGACACATGGAAGACTGCTCTGAGAAAGCAGTTAGTGTCCTATGGAAGGAAAGAGAAGAGTTCTCTAAGCTCTGGGCTTTACATATGAATCCGATTCATGTATTATATAGAATGGCTTGGGTTGAAAGAGATCATCTAGTTCCACCCCAAGTTCTGCTGGCAGATTTGCCAACCACTAAATCAGACACTACAGAACTGCTTTATCTGCCTAACATACAAATTGTTTAATTGCATTCTCTACGTAAAGAGAAACGGAACCTGACATTGTCTGCTCTTGAAAGTCTGTGTCTCAGACTCTTACTGGCAGGCTTCGAAAATTACCTTCATGTTTTTATAGATGCCCAGGGTTTGGGAGGAAACAAATGCTGTGCCTTGGCTCCTTTCTGACACTATTCCCTTTTCAGTTACGGAGGTAGGCCTTAGCCATGACAAATGTATTATTCCTCATTCACAGGTATTTGCAGTTTACTCACACAGTAATTTTTGGCTTGTAGCACTGCTGAATGTTCAATTCCCTCTGTTTAAAAAACAGAGGCAGTAAGTGCCCTGTTAACTGTTATAATGTGATTGCCCATCTCCACAGCACATGGAAGGCCAACGTCAAAGGCAATTCAGAACTTGCACGACTCTGTCCTTTTGTGTAGCTACCAAGCCCAAAAATACAGACAGAAATAAAAGCTGGAATGATGACTTATTCAAAGTGCTATTTAAAATTCAGCCATCCACTCCTCCGATAAAACAATTTCTACTATTTTTTTTTTTTCCTGAAGTGTAGCTACAACAAGGCTGCAGGTCAAGTACAACACAGCTTTGATCATCAGTTTTATTAGCTTCCCGCTGCAGCCATCCCCTGCTTGAAGCACTAAGGGATGAGAAGATGCACAGTCTGTGCTTCCACTGCACAAACAGTCGTGGCAGCCTTCCTATGTTACATACACATCTACCTGTACCATAGATGACAGCAGTGCATCTGACAGGCAGCAGCTACATTGTGTCTGATTGCTCAAAAATAAGAAGAGGGAGAAGAGAGAGTGGCACAAATCAGCATGATCCTCAGGGCAGAAGCGAGGAAATCCAGAAACTCCTTATTGCCTGAGTTACTTGTTCTGTACCAGTCAACTATTTTCACTATTCATATAGAATGCCATGGAATTGCAGATAATGTTTTAAAGTTTTAGGCTTTCCAATTTAAAAGCAGTGGCTGGAAGAGGTCACTGAGATTCACTGATTTCTGGAAACTATGAAACACTTACTCAAACAAGACCCATAGTTCAAACCTGAAATGTTTAATAGTTTTTATTTCCTCTTGTGTTCAAAGAAAACACAACTGGCTCATGGGGAAAATGTTTCATTTTTCCTAAATTACAGTAGCTTATTGTTGACATAAAGTATTTTGTTGTAATAACTTTTAAACTGTCATCACTAAAGCTATAATATATTTTTAACAACATTCACAGCCCCCAGAAGTATGAGCTTGCTATTAGAGATTTTGACAAAATAAATTATGCATTTTTTAAGTAACTTCACTGTACTGTAAAGAACGATGACTTTATTTTCTCAAGAAGTCACGTACTTTAGGGACTTTGCTATGTGCCACAAGGCACAGCAAGACCTCAACTTCAATGCTTCCCTGGAAAACAGAGAGCCATAGACCCCTTCTGCTGTATGGATGGCGCAACACAGAAGCAGTTCTGTAACTTTGTGTTTTAGTGGCCTGCCCTGGAGTGGAGGCTTTCCAAAGCCAGCAATAGTTGGAGGCCTGCTTCCACCAAAGGAGCACACTGAGCTTCTGGAGTTTTCTAGACTTGATCTAATAGCACTTCTGGAAACAGAAGTCTGATGCCTAAGTATTTTACCACTTAAAAAAAATTCTTATCTCCCATCTCTAATTTCCTGGTGATGTAACTATCATTTCCTTTCTTCATTTGGAGCAAAAAAAAGATCATGTTCTAGATGTCTGGCTCCTTTTGAGCCAAAATTTGTTTTAAAATAAAATGGTACCGCTGTCAAGTAAACCCCTGGAGTTCATGAACATATGTAAAAATGTCATTCAGGCTGGTGAGGTGAACTGTGCAAGTCAGGGTTGGGAAAGCCTGTCTTTGTTTACTGATACCTTTCATGCTGAATGTGAGATAGTTTTCAGTCAATGACTATTTTGTCTAAAAGTCAAAATCTTAGCAAATGAAACGCACGAAAAGAATACTAGCACCCTAATCCTCCCTATTTGTGTAAGCATTATGGTAGTGCCTTTCACCACACGAATACACAATGCTTCTCAGACGAGGAAATATCTTGAGTGTCTTTCATATACTCAAGAAAACGGCTTTTTACTTAAAGTGCTTATTAAACAACTGACCAACGCATCTCTCTCATTCATTACAGGTATTATGCTGTCTACCGTGTGCCTCTGTAATTACGAGCGTTCTTAATTTACTCTGGTTTCAGGAAGATCTGTGGATGCTGAGTGATTTGGCCAAATCCTAGACATATTGACAGAACAGTGAAAGAGTTACAGACATACTTTAAAAATAGGACCTAAAATTAAATAACACTATAAAACATTTTTTGAGACTTTTCCGTTAAGATAGTCTCAAAAGTAATGCATGGACACAGGGGTGCCATGTTACTGTATTTGTGACTTTGGCTCGTGATTACAGCTTTTACTCAACTGAGAAATATTAAAATTCTCTTAAAATTTCTCCTTAATGGAAACACTACAATGAAATACGAGCATTTTTTTGAAACCTCCAGGGTTCTCCTAAGATGACTGACTTAAATCACATGGATCCACTCGCAAGTCCAACATTTGCACAAAAATGAGTGCTGATCCCAGCACTGCTGCTCACTGCCTGCAATGCCACAAGGAGCAGCCGAGCTCCGTTGTTCTTCCAGATGTTCTCTGAACCACACTTGCAAACATTTATTTGTCAATCGTGAAATCACAGCAAGTTTATGCTAGAGTGGGCCTTAAATACCTGATTAATTCTAGAAATTACCAAAATAAATACAGGCTAAGTCTTTGCTCATTGAATAAGGATAAAGTAACTTCAAAATCCACTGCCACTGGTTGCCATGCAACCTGCTATAGTATTATGGCAGAAATAAGCTGTGCTTGAATTTTCAGTGCCCTCTCGCTCAGCCTTCTTGATGTTGTGATACTCTAATGCTTCTCAGCTAACTTCCATTAAGTAGTTTTTCGTGGGGTAGTATTCCAAGGTTAAAATGATTAAATAACTTTTATGGTTGATCAAATATAAGCCCTTATTATACACAGTAGGCAAAACCATACATTTTAATTACTTTGTTATCAAAGATCTAGGTATTTACATTTCATTTTTCAGTTATAATTCTGAATTTAGTTTGACCTTCATAAAAAAGAAAAGACCCAAAATTCTTGCTGTCTTACACAATTTTTCCCATAAACAAAAAAAAAATCCAAACCATTAAAATGCGGTGACAGCAGAAACACTGCAGTGAGGTCTCCACACACCCTGTTACAAATAATTTAAACTGAGATATTTTATTTAAGCATCTTTCAGCTTAATTTTAAACCAGTTTAATTATTAGTGACTTGGTGTGACATTTGCAATCTAAGGGTGAAATACGGGTATTTGATAATATTGACATTATGTTAATTCAGAGCTCCTGTTTAGAACCATCAGTAGCACTGCTGTGCTGTAGGAACTACGTTCCAGTCCACATGCTGGTATAAAAAGAACATTTTCAGGTACTACCCTGACCTACTGACTGCTAAATGTGGTATTTTCTACAACTAAAGTATACTGATATTTATAACGATACATGTATTAAAACATCACAATAAAGCAAACTTCATATTTTGCATTTTGGGCTTCTGAAATCATTCGAGGAGGACAGATTTCAGTCCAAAACATACCCAGTAAGGTCTCATATCTTCATTTTTAAATAAAAACCAAATGAAATTCAAAATCTATCCATCTACCTCTAGAACTTGCACAGGAACAGATTCATTACAAGGATAAATATTTCAAAATAAAATCACCAAATTAAAAAAGAAAAAAAAAAAAACATCCAAAATTAAAAGCCAAGAAACAAACAAGAAAGCCCAGCGCCACAACATATTTGTTTGGAAAGACTTTCAGAGTCCTCTGGAGGAAAATTTTTTTTTTTTTTTGCCAGATATAGATTCAGTATTGCTGCTGCTTTGCTGCATGGGGTCACATAGCAGCGTTACAGAAAAAAAAAAAAAAAAAAAAAAAAAAACCCAACAAAAAACAACAATAAATGTTTTAATTCTCGGAGACATTTTTTTTAAACAATTTCACTGTTCTGCCCTTCAGAAACGCTGCCCTGAACAGCGTTTCCCACAATACACTGTTAGTTTTAAATAAGGGATACAAAAAAATAGCTGCTCTCGTGGTGGGAGGCTACGGACGTATCTTTAAAAATTATTTCCTTTCCACGGTGCATTAGTTTGTAACTAATAAGATACCAAATAGGAAGGACGGAATTCAGAGGCAGCGGCAGCCCCCATAACCTGCAACCCAGTCCCCCAGCGGCGCGGACCCGCGATAGGAGCACGCTTCCCCCGCCGGATCGCAGCGCTGCTCACACGCTTCGTGCAGCCGCGGCCCATCAGCTCGGGGCGGGCACCCCACGCAGGCACCGCGTGCCCCCGGCCAACGCAGCACCGTACGGTCATTTGTTTCGTTATCTCGGGAAAACAAACGGACCCAAACGCCCCCCGCCTCAACTCCCGTGTCTAAGGGCTCAGTCTGAAGTACGCTCGCAGCCCTCTCCTTTCGGATGGAGAGACGGAGCCCGCGCACCTTCCCGCGCAGGGCAGCGGGAGCGGTGATGCCCCTGGCACGGCCCCACGGAACGGGGCAGAGCGCGGCGCGGCCCCGTTGCCGGCGTCGGGAGCGCGCCCCGCACTGCGCCCCGGGCCGAGTGCTGCGGAACGGCGTCGGGGCGCGCAGCGCGCCTATCAGCGAGGGGGTGCATTTCAGCCTCTTGGCGGCCGCACATTGGACCTGCTGGGGAAATGACACTGAATAAAAGCAAGCACCGTGCTACCCGGGGGTGGATACAAAGCAGAAAAGAACTTGAAGGAAAAGTTTAAAGGATCTGTCATCAAAAGTTTAAATAGGCCTTTCTCCAGCCGCAGCTAAATTACTGTACTTCTTGGTTCTGTTTGCTCCTCGTAGCAATTGAAAGCATATGCAATTTAACAGCAGGCCTCAATCCTTTAATAAGCTGTCTTTAAAATACCTTACATGGATTACCTATCTGCAAATCTGCTTCCCATGCAGAATGTGACAGCATTATGGAAATTGTGAGTTCAGTAAAGATGGCATATACCAAAGAGAACCACATCTGCACACTGTAAGATTATACCAAACATTGGAAGTAATCTTTAGTCATTTATAATACTGCAGAATGCATAATTAAGATTAAGGGCTCTATTCTGCCCTTACTTATGTCCTACGTATCTCATAATTTTTTTTTCCTTTTTTTTTTTTTGTGTGTAAATTAAACTGGAAGCAGCACTGCAAGGCTTTCTTGTTCACATTATGCAAAGTTGGTATTCATCTCTCTGCAATTTGGTGCACATCTGAGGAAGTTTGGCAAAAAGGGAATGATCGCATATGGAGCAGAATCCCGACTAAAAAGGGCCATTCCGCGTCTGCCAAAAGGAGCCACTTGCAAGGAGCGCATATTTTCTTATTGCTTAAAGAAATTAAACAGGAAACAAAAAGGAGCCTCTCAGAGCAGGAGCTCAGTTCAAAGAGCTGCTCTGAGTCACTGCTGTGCACTGAGCCCACCTCGACAAACGGAGACACAATGCCTTAAAGCAGTGAACCGAAACCGAGTGGGGAGGTCTGGCAAAGGAAGGGCACAGCTCGTGTTCCCTAATGGCCGGCACCTATTTCAGCCCTCAGCAGTATTCGATTTCTTCTGTCATTTACTGGTGGGAGGAGCAGCAGCAGGAGCACATTCATGATTCCTGTGCTGGTGGGAAGGAAGAGGAGGAGGAAGGGAGAAGAGAGGAGGAGAAAGATGCTTTTCATGGTAACCAGGCTCCTTTGGAAGAAGCCATGTGCACCACAGACCAGCTCCATGCTGTCTCTGCATCTCCTCAGCTCCAGGAGTCTGGGATAGTGTATGCTGCCTACGGCCATTCACCATGAATTTGTATTTTATCCCACACCATACAGGTTCTGTACAGTCCTCCGTCACTGAACACAATGACAGAGGCTCTGCCAGAGCCGTAACAAACCGGAGCAGAATCTGTTCTTACACCTTGCTTCTGTCAAATGCCCTTATGAGGTGGATGAAATTAAATGACTGTCTTATTGAAAGGCATTCATTATATTCTGGAATAGAAATTAGGAAACACATCAGTTAGTGGCACAGTCATATAATTCATATCCAGCCTTGGCCTTTTTCTTTGCTCTGGTAATTTGTGAAAACCAAACAAAAGCATTTTTTTGGAATAATTTTTACTAATGACTAAGATTCACACACATGGTTAATGTCTGCTCCTTTGGAAACAGTGGCATTTCCAGGACTTGGCATTTGAGGTGGCAGATGGGGTGGAATGGAATTTGCCTCTGGGGTTGGGGCACTACATCCGTCTCCTCTGCCTGCTGTAGAACTGCTTTCTGTAAATCCCTCCTGGTGCACAGCAATAAAGATGCCATTTTCAGCAACTGAATCTGAGTTTTAGCGCTTTATTTTCACAATTATTACTCTATACAAATGTTGGTCATTAATAGCAAAATACACAGCAAATACATGTGGCACACTTGTACCCTGGAGAGCCTCCAGTGCTACGCGCTATCTCAGCTGCTGTGCAGCTTCCTCACAGAAGGAGCAGTTTCCACCCCCACGTGAGATCCCAGAGAACGCACCATCTTTAAATGCAGAATTAGCTGAGTAACTAACACACTAACACGTCGTATGGCAAAGTGAGGAATGTTCTCCATCTTGTTACAAGCTGAACTTGGCCCTTACAAGACAATGCACTGATTTCATTACCAACAATAAATGCTAAATCTTCTGGTCAGATGCAATTTTAAAATTCTTAAAATGAAAATGGAGGAGGTGATTATATTAAAGAAAATATTCCATCTCAAAACAGTCACAGATAAACTGACACGTGCACAGACATCTCAGATGGAGACAACATGGAAAGTCATTTCAAAAAACCCCCGACGTTCCTATATATATTTGGAACTATTCGCTCCTCACTGTGGCAGCAGCCTTCATTTCCTAAACTTCTGAAATCCTCTTTATCAGCAAGATTCTCATACACTCTTAAGAGAAAGTAATGGTAACCTATCACTTTTAAGACTACGGCTTTTGAAAACCAGACTGTCAGAGTACTGCAGGATGTACAATAAAGCACAAACGAATGGCAGAGAGACTGGCTGGATGTTTTAATATGTTCCTAGCATCCCTGATTGTATGATTAATTTGTTCTCTCTCATACTCTTTTCAAAATGGTAGAAAAGTCTCTACCAGTTTAACATTACTGCAAATTGAGATCCTGGCTCAATTTAGGGACTTTATTGCCATGGAAAGCAGATTGATAATGATTATTATTATGAATATTTGTAAGGCAACAGCTACTGCAATATTTGGCTTATATTAAAATGATTTTTGTCTTAAGTATCTTGAGTAAATGTCCAATAATCTGTGTATAGTCTCACTTCTACAAAACGCCGAAAGAGATTTCCTTTCCCAGGAGAGTGCATGAAGTGTTTGAGGACTCAAACAAAATACAGACCTGTGTAAAAACCCATCTTACGCAGTTCCTGAATGTAATCATGAATAGTAAGAGCTGAACATTAACAAGGCTGTCAAAATATACAGAGGCTCATCTGGCAGCAGTACCTGCTGCTTGAATTACTGGTGATTTTCTATTACTTCTTGATCTGAAATTTTACTGTCTGACCTCCAAAGAAATTAAAAGTTTTATAAATCTCTTGGACTGAACTGCCATAAACTGCCCAGTGGTCTTTCTGGAAAAATGAGGTTACTGGGTCACTGCATTTAATAGATGATTTCTTGAGTGAGACTTGGATCACTTATAGTTTGACAGGTTTTTGGCAAGTGCCCTTCATTTAGAAAGATATTCCCAATCTCCAGCATGAATAATTGTACTCGCATCTTTCAGTGTTGTAACTAAAAGAGAGAAAAAGACAATTCATGGCTCAGTACATCTCTTACTCATTAGTAAAACCAAAAAATGTTTTTCAAAGGGGAAACAGGAAAAAAAGTGATAGATTGGAATACATGAAGATAATTTTATGCTTTTGAAATTTTCCACTTCTTTTTTCCTCATTATCTCTACAGAAGTGTAGAGATGCACCATGCGTTTGAGTAGCTAGGGTGAAAAAGCTGCTGATGAATACTTGCATGCCCCATAGCAATTATTTTATAACTGTTCTCAGTTCAGTTACGTTGGCCAAATTCTACAGAAGGATCAACATACCAAGAACCTGCACAAAGTCTCATTTAACCTGTCCTGTCGTATACTGAGGTCACTTTATGCCCAAAAGCCAGCATTCTTATCACATTAGTGCTTTGGAAGTGACTTGGCTGTTTTTCTGAAAACAGTACACTTATCAAAGGGATTATTTGGTTACTCTGGGAGTTGTCTCTAGATTTCAGGCTTTTTTTAAGATATACATTCTGGTCAAAGATAGAAACTAATAATAATTTAGAAAAATTTTCATTTTAATCTGATTTTAATTCTGATTTTATTTCTGATTTTAAACTGATCATTTTAATCAGTTCTTCCAATTTTCAAATACATCTAGAAAATACTTTCTGTTACTTAATTTTTAGTGCCCTTAACAAATGCTAGTCATCTATTGACTAGCATTCTTCTAGCAGACCTTCCCTTAGACCTGATGGGCTGTATCAAAGTGGGCTATAATAATAGAAGGCAGTCATCTTTAAATCCAAAATGGGGATGATTTGAACTCTGTTTTATCTATCCATATACTTCTTTCACTACAGCTTCTGTAATGATTGAATTCTGATTTCTCACATTTGGTTCTGAAAGAATTTTTACAACATTATATTTGGTGCAAATGTGTTACTGTTTTCCAATGTATTATGTTATTCCAATGCATAGAGTGATTTTTTGCAACACATACCCTGTCATCTCTGATCTCGCAACTAATCATAAGCACTGAGAGGTGCATACAGTAGTATTTGTTCGATCATTTAGGTGTTTGACATTATCTTCTAAACGTCAGCCTCCTGCTTCCTCAAATTGTGGCAGTGTAGAGCTGCAGAAGAGATCATCTGTTCCATCCACTTGTCTCAGGACAGAATCAACAATATTCTGTTAAACTAAGGGTTATTCCATCTAGCCTTTCCTCCCTTACAGATCTGTACTGATGCAGACTATATAGCCGGCTTCAGTGCTTCACTTTCCTTGTTCCAAAGTGATTTCCAGCAGAGAAGTAGAGAATTTTTCAAGTTCATAACGCTTATACGACCCTGTAAAGCTGTGTTCATTCATTCCTCTAGAAAAGGAACTATTTGTTCAACATTGTAGTTCCAAAAATATGACTGCCTGCATTAGAATTCCTTATTCCTTCATTTTCTTTTTAAGTTCTGCTCTGTGAAATTATTTGTGATTATGTTGATTTTGAGTCATTTATCATCACTTGCACCACATCCCCTTTTTTTCCTTAACACTACCAATTGATTTCTCTCCTTTGGTAAGAGGACACAGAGTTGCCTTTGAAAGAAAGCTCAGCGTTCTTTGCAGATCTTTTTAACTTTTCACTTCCTGTTACAAAGGAGAAACTTCCATACCTGTATCTTCCTGGCAAGAATTTCGTTATTTTTGTTTACTTGATGCTCCCAAGAGCAAAAAACTCAATTTCCTTCTCCTCCTAACAGAAATAATGCAGGCAAAAATAACAAAAATTTCCTGCAGCAGCACAGTGAAAGGGAGATGGATATATAAGAAAAGGAAAATCCATATGAATTCATAAGAATTCCAAGATGTCTCTGTGTGTGGTACAAATAGAAATTACGCATTTTTTTCCCCACGAGGATTTTGCAGCCTTAAATGTCACACACGTAGCATGCTGAAACACACTCAGGTACCCTTTGTATGGATGAAATTTAAAACTGCATCTGTAGGGACTTTGTTTTGCTTGCAGTAGTAGAGGAAGACAGAATCAGTGCCACAAAATGAGTAATGCTTTACAAAACAATGACTACTTTGCCTCAGAGGGGTAATCAAGATCATTATTTAACCCACAAAAGATACTGTTTTGTCCTATGATTTACAATTTCTCTCCTTTTCCCTCTGTAGCTACTTCCAGAATGCACTTTCCATCTCTTAAAAGTTTACAGGTACTTCTTCTCATTTCTTCCTTTTAGTCTATCTGCTCATAGACTCCTTCTCAATGCTGTCTGTAGAGCACCAAGTCTGATGAAAACCCTCTCTCTTTTTCTCTTCTGCCTCAGTTAAGACTGTAATGGGATAAGGGATCTTATTCTAATTAAACAGCAGATACTCCTTTCTGCTTTGTGCCAAACCCCAGATAGCCTTGCCTCTCTGATGCCAAGCTGCTAGTTCGAATGTAGCATGGACAAAATAGCTCTTAATCTTCTTCCAGATCTTACTTAAAACTACTTCCACCCTTCTCGTTCAGCCTTTCAAAAGCACACACTTTCCTATCCATCCACACAGCTAAAAACATACTGTTTCATTACTTGCAAAAACCTTACTGCACTCCTATCTGTTCATAATGCTGTTATCAAGATAATTTTCCATTGCTTTGGCCATGTAATGCCTGCCTTTGCATTCCATCTAATTGCCCATTTCTAGTGCATGTAGCAAAATATTTGTCCCCTGGAATGTTCCCTTCCTCCGTCACTCATTACTAGGAGGTCTGCTCCACCCTTCCCCACCACAAAAGATGAGATTTCAACTAACACTGCTTATGCTTTCCAAAAACTCTGTGCTCTCTGCAGTGCCACTCAGATTTTAAATTGCTCTCCATCAGATTTACCTTTGAACCCAAACCTCCTCTCCTCTTTCGGTATTTCTACACTTTTAGCTGTTGCTGGTGTGCTGAGACCAATACATACCACACGTTAAATGTTCTCTGCTTAATCATGCTGTCTGTCTGCATTCAGCAGCTCAGTTTTTTATCTGGTGCTGTCCTCACTGCAACATCTGAGCATTGAATGAGCAGCAGAAACAACAACAACAAAGTGGCTTCACATTTTTCTTACTCAGCCTGTAAGTCAGAAAAGCCAAGTTAGCCAGACTAATTAAATAAGGTTATTGTAAATTTGCTCTACTATTACAATTACTCTTACTACTATCATAGAATTAAGACTTTCACATCCCAAGAAAATATGTGCTCATTTATACTTCCCACAAGTATTGATACATGGACTTTTCAATAAATGTGGAGTTTGTTCCTGCAGTTGTAAAAGCAGCCCAAAATACTAGACCTGGAGAACTTTTTATCAGCATCTGAACTTTGCATTTAGTCTTCAACTCTGATGAATGGAAAAATGGAAACTAAATTCATTTTTGTCCTGAATTCACATGCTATATAGTTTGAATAGCTGTAGTGCGAACTCTCCCTTCAGAGAAAATATACTACAAAATGTGCATTGCTACTAACCTGGGCTGCAATCTTCTGGTAACAAAAGTATATTTTATGTTTTGAGTTAGATTGGATTCCAGCTTTCCAAAAGTGGAAGGAAAAGGCAGCAATCTACTTTTCTACTCAGTTTTCAAGGTCTGATAAAAAAGTTGTAACAGGACTGAGACTAGGCTAAAATAAACATAGATAGCAAGGCATTGTTAAAAAAAATCAAACATCCCTTTTGTAAGGTTGTCGGAAAAATATCACTTGTGATAAAATGTCTCCTTCTTTGGGGCAGAGGATGCTTCAAGACAGCGAATGGAAGAACCTTTCGTCTTTCAGGCTGCGAGCACTCGACAATGGAGTGTGCTGGGGATTAGACAGGCTGTGCTGGAGACGCTCGTCCCACTGCACACAGCCATTGTTTGGCTTCTATTATGAAGAGTTGGCCCAAATGGAAGAAATTGGCCTCTGGGAATCTAAAACTTTCTTCTTTTCCTGGAGGTAGTGCTGGGAAGGGCCAGTGCACCTCGCTGAGCGCTGTAGCAGGGGATGCCCCCGCTGGCAGAGCCACCCAGGCACAGGGCACTCGCTCCATCCTGGTGTCTCTGCAACATCTGGTGTTCGTTTTTTTTTTTTTTCATTAGGTGCAGGCTGTTATTTTGATATGACTCTAATGATGCAGACAGATGCAACATCCATGAGGTATGCAGTTTCACCAATGCTTCCCATTAACCTTTTCAGTGCTACTGCCTCTGCGCAAGGCTTCTTGAGACAGCAGCTGAAAAACAAAGCTGTATGAAAGCTACCCCACTAGAGATCTGCATGAGATCCCCATGCCCAGCCCTACAGATCAGGTGACTTGCTTTCTCTGCAGGGGAAAGCATCTGAGGTTCTCACTATTAAAAAGCAGCAGTTTGCACTTCTCTACACAGATATTTTACAGCTAAATTCAGACTGTATGAATCCTTTTAACTTAGCCTGTTCTGCTACTTTTGATAACCTATACTGACATATTTTGACAAAGCAAATGATGATCTAGATGAGAACAATGAATTGGGCTCTCCATCTTCCTGTCAGAAAAGCAGAATCAAATGCAGCAACAAAAATAAACTAATCTAGCTAAACTCTGAAACTGAAAAATAAAATTAGTCATTTACAAGATTAGTTATTTATGTTCATAAACTTATTTTGTTCATAACTTATTTTCATATTTAGCTGAATATTGGGCAGAGGAATTCTAACCATATTGGGCAGAGGAATTTTGACCTTATTTTTTAAAAAAATTTCTGTAGACAAAGCATTTCTTTTAAGCTCTGTTACAGAAGGAAGGCCTCTGACATAACACAGTGAAAATTAAGGATGACTTCTGCATCCATTCTATAGGCTATGCCCATTCCATGTCACTCTCCTTCTCCCGTTTCTCCCGTGCTGTTCTCTCAGTGACAATTCCAGCCCCATTTTTAGACTGAAGTGAAAATGATGTCTGTTTTCACATTTTCTATTTTTGGTATATTTAAAGATAATGTTTAAGTTGATAACAACTGACAGTCTTTTATCTTTAGAATGCATATATGTATCTTTTCATTGAAAGGTTAATCAAAATTCAGCTGATACTATACCAACTAACTTTTGGTGTTGGACCATAGCACTTTTCAGAAAGATATGATGAAAATGGATAATGACACTCTGGGTTCACCTCCACATAATTGTAACTGGAAAATATGAATGTTGTGTTTATAATCTGGCACTAACACTGCAGATATTCACACTTTCTTTGAAGAGAACGTGTACGTCAATACTGTTTGTATATCTAAGTCCATATGCAGATTCATTCTATTCTGAGGAGTTCACAAAACGGAATTTATTCCCAGTTCAGAATGTATATCCGAACTTCTCCCGAGGAGGTTCAGGTGACCAGGAGTTTGGCTCCCACAGCTTTCTACTCTGCCAGGCCACAAGCCAAGATTACAAGCTGCATTTTTTACTTTTCTGAGTCATTCAGATAAAAGGAAAAAACAGTAACATTTCCCACACTGTGTACCACTCAGATAACATACAGACAAATAAATATAAGCAAAACAACATCAATCTTTATGTATATATTTAAAAGGAAGTGTAGTCCTTCAGATCACATGCGCCAGTCTCCCTCTCCTCTCCCCACTCTCCTGTCCTTACCCTGATTTTGCCCTCTAAAAGCAGCCCCCCCCAGCATGCCAGCAGCTACTGATGCTGTTTGTATTTCAGCAGAAAGAATCTTGCTGCCTCCCTGCCTCAAGAAGGACAATGTCCGAAATGTCCTAAATATTCTCAGTAGCAGCTTTCAGATAGGGGATGGTTCACCTTCTCCATCCCACCATGCAGTGTTTCCTTTGCTGGCCTGTATCATCAGCTTTCCAACGCCCAGCAGTCGGGGGGACTGCCTGTTTCTTTCGACTACCTTAATTGTCCAGTCGGTCTGTGGGACCCCAGGTGAGTGAAAAGCAGCACAATTAAGGCATTACAAAGGGGATATGCCGTGCTAAGCGGGCACACAGAGCGGCCGGCCAGCTCTGCAGCACCAGCAGGCAGAGGCCGTGCGGCGGGATGAGGCCGCGGCGGGGCACAGCTGCTCGCTGTCCTGCGGGGCTGCGGCCGCACGGCACCGCTGCTGACGGAGACTGCCACAGGGACAGTGGAGAACCTGGGGGATAAGGATGGAGCGCTTCCAATTAAAATTACCATACTGTAATTTTGTTAGCTATCAGTGACAGGCTAAAGTATATAGCAGCTCAGCTGACAAGAAAATGTCCTTTTGGGCATAATACAGCCTACAGATCTTTGACTTTTTAGCACGCAGTGTCCAGATGGTACTTTTCGCTTCATGTTGTGATCAGGAGGAAGAAAGGCCGTTCCCAAAACAGTAGCAGTGAAAGCCAGCACAGATCAGAGGCATGAGAGGCCACCTGAGTGTAGGAGGACGCACCGCATCGCTGCGGGTAATCCCTGCACAAGGGTCTGTCCAGCAGGAAGGGTATTTTCTACATCTATTTGCTGGAGACACGATCAAGAGCACTCAGAGCAGCGGTCTGTGTGGCTGATTGCAAACCCACCCCGCTGCTGCTGAGTGCTCGTGAAGGAGGACAACAGTTTATTTACAAGACGTAAAGAAAAACGTTCACTAATGCTAATAAAGCATTTTGCTCAATTCCAGCGTGCTGTATTAACTTAGGGACGCCACTGTATATTGAAAAGTTATGCCCTCTCCGTTGTTTCCTGCAGTCTTTACTTCAGAGACGTGCACAATGCCAGCCCCCCCCCGCCCCACACCACAGATAATCTTTCTTCTTCAGCGCAGCGCAAATCCTGCGGCTAACTCCCCTCGTGAACCTGAGTGGTATTGACATGGGGGTGTGGAGTCAGGCAGAAAGCTAGGCATCTGCTGATGAAACACATAAACTACACACGTTCAAGAACAAAACAAAAATCTTCTAAAAGCCTGTGTGTAAGATAAGACTGCCTTGGGGGCAGCTCGAACTTGCGGTCTTGGCCATTTACGCAGGATTTTACAGAGCCATCTATTACAGTATTCAACAAAAAGAAGTACTTCAAAAAGCTTCCTTCTTTTTTTTTTTTTTCCTATTCAGTTGGAAGTACAATAATTTGTAAGTCAAAATTTGGAAGTGTTCCCAGTTTTTGGCAGTAAAATGATAATACTGGGCATATCGTTTTAAAGTGGAATCTCATGGAAGTTAATTCAGACGACAAGGTCACTTTTAGACATTTTTTTCCCTTCTGTTTTGGACTGAAAATAATTCCCAAATCCTATTATTTGAAGCAGGGGTACTTACCATAGCAATCCCTGCCTCCCCAGATACCCATGCTACCTCTGAGATAGAGTGCCTTAAAAAAAAAGAACCTTCACAAGAATACATACCACGAGTTCCAGAATTTTTTAAGCAAAGCAAAGAAAGAGTTGTACACCAAGAGATCAAATAGTGTACCTTTGTACTGCTTGGTTTTAACATGAACTTTTCCGAAGTGTAAGTCTTCTTCCTTTATATAAAAACAAGCAACTTAGAAGAAGAGGAGGTAAAGTATTCTGGGCTCTTTTAATGGGAAAAATGGAGCAGTAACTTCAGTGAAAGGGGTAAACTAAAATCGATTTTGCACCACTGTTTCCTTGTTTTATCTTTTACCTCAAACTTGGGAAAAGATGCCCCGAGCCCACAAGTAAATACATTGTTATAATTACATCACAAAACCAAACCAACTCAGCAATGTATTTGTATAGAATGGAGGCTTATGGGAAACCCTTATTAAATTACTGCCACCAAAATAAAGAGGCACGTGGAGCTCAGGCAGATCGACTTACCTCTAGATAATATTAAACCAACTTACGCTGAACTGATGTATCCACGAGCAATATCACAGGTATAAAATTATACACACCCTGAAAATATCTCTGAAGGCCATTCATTTCTTTTTACTTTCAGTTTACCTTTGGAGTAAGTTTGTTTGAATGTACAAATCACCAATATCTGAGTACAGCCTCAAAGTCCTGTAAGTTCCCCAATGCACTTTTCTCCATTTCTCTCACATTTCTCTCGCACGTAAAACCCATTCACCTTATATAAGCTGAACGTTGTGATGTACTATCAAAATACATGCTACGTTTATCTAGAACAAAGTCTAAACATTTCCAGTGTGTGTACTTAAGATTCATTTGCCTGCCAAATGGGTTTGTCTCTTGGCTATTGTCAGAAGGAAGCTTTTTGATTCAAATGAATTGATTCCTCAAGCTCAGGTACTGCCGATAATAGGATTTATGACAAGCTAAAAATCAAAAGGTGGTCAGATACTCCTTTTAAAATGCCATCATGCTGCAGACTTCAGGTATAACTCAGAGGCCAGATATGAGACCAAATACACAATATATGAGCTTTCCTGGGCAGCTGTGCTCAGAAACATGCCAAACTCTTACTGATTTAGAAACAAATTTGCTTGCAAATGCACCTGAGAGCACAGTTTGTAGAAGAATATTAAATATATCAGTTCTATCTTCAAACAAATGCACATTTCTCTGTGCAGGGCTATTCCAGTTTTTCCACAGCATCTGTTTTGTTGAGTAACAAAGCAAAACAAAGGGGTAAGCAAGCTATGTAACAGCAACAAAACCTCTATTCTTTAAATTGCTCCTAGCATTGCTCCTCTCACTAACCGGATTCTACTTGCAGCCTCCACTCTGCTGACTGCTGTTTGCTTTGTTTCTGTGGAAGCTCTTCTGCACATGACAGATAGAACAAAAAGAAGAAAAGTGAATTCTGCAATGCAAGAACACGGTGTATAGCATATCTACTGCCCATCTGTATACATACTTAAAAAGGAAATGCACAAAACTAAAATTCACTCTTTGAGATCTTTCCCTCTCTCTGCCATGTGTCATCTACGCGTATGAATCCAGTGCACCTCAGAGATGATTATCGGGCAGTGTCCTACTAATCTGCTCATCAGCTCCAGGACAGACAGGCACATTTTAAACATATCAGCTCTTCTGTGAGTCTGAGTTAAACTGAAGCCATATAGATAGAAGACAAATACATTAAGCCATAGCAATCCTAAAGATGATAAAAGCTTTAAGTGATCCAGGAGAGCCCTGGAGCCTAAACTAGTGAACTTTAAAACTGCCTCTGCTGAAATAGTGAAGCAAAATCTCTGTTAAATATTTCCTCCTTATAATTTTTTTCATATTGATACACAACATGAATACATTCCATATATTTAACACAACAGTACAGATGGAAAGAATAACTAATGAAACTAATTCATTTTGATTTCTGCTTTACAAATAAGAGGAAGACTTGGTGTTCTCTGAAAGATTTATGAGGCTCCCCACCATAAAGGAGCCTGGATTACAGCTATGCTTACTTTATAAAATGAAATTCCGCCATTATATGCAAGAGTTCATGGCTGTAATTATTTCAATGCACTTCCCAGTCAATGTGTCTTACACAGCTGAGCCAAACCCTCTCTTACATATGCAGGTCATTTCATAAGAAGTCTAAGAGCTTCAACAACTTTGTGTGACCTTGCATTGAATAACACTGGAAAATTGATTTGGCTCTAGTAATAAAAGACCGTCTGCATTATCTGCATTCTAATTATAATTAATATAACCAGGATAACTGCTGTATTATTTACGATTAGAGCTATGGTGAGCACAGTGTAATAATAATCTGCTACATAATTTTTTATTGATCTGATGGCTTTATTGCAGAAAAAACAAAATGCTACACTGCTGTACTACTAAAATTGCCTTTCTGGACATGTCTGTTTAGAGGAAGAATGTTCATTTAACATTTCTTTTATCTCATCAAATTCCCATAGATTTTAATATCAGAGAAAGTACGATGCTTGCTTGCATGCTTGCTTCTTTCTTTTCTCTTTTCTTTTCTTTTCCTTTCTTTTTCTTTTTTTTTTTCCCTTGGCAAAAGAAAGACAAAATAGACTGATTAACACACCAGTATTTTCTATTATTGTTTTCTGGGAGGAATTAACTAATTCCTTGTGATTCAACACATCTCATTAACAGAATTGGGTTGTATCCCCAAAATTTAAAGCTCCTATATTACAGTTTCCTTAGAAACCTTATCATTCTTTAAAAAAACAAACAAACAAACAAACAAACAAAAAAAAAACAAAACCAACAACAATCTCTTGAAAAATAATTTAAACTTGACAGAATAAATTCAATTTGTTTTCAAAATAATAAGCCATCACTTAGGAGTCTTAAGTCGCTGCCCAATCTCACATTTTAACTCTTTCTCCTAAATTCTGGTGAAACAGAGGTGAAGCTCTCTTAGTTTGGCAAAACTAGCTTAGTTTTTTTTTTTTTTTTAATCAAAATTAAAATCTAGGGGTAAGAGTCAGGGAAGCATTTCTAAGGACGTAAGAAAAATCTGAAAATGAAGGGATTTTGCAAGTTCATTATTAAATTTAGAAACTAGGTGGGAAAAAATAAGACAGTACTTTTCCAGAAAACACAAAGCACTGAAATCTCTAATGTCAAAATAAAATTTCATGTGAAGTAATAGTAAGATACTCCGTTTGACTTCAATAGATGAGCTTATTATTAGGCTTTACAGTTAATATTTACAAGTATGAATCTTGAGAGTTTATTCTTAGAAATTGTTTCCCACTACATCAAGACGATATCAGAAATTAATTATAAAGATAGAACAAATACCTATCATATATTTATAGCAATTTTATAGATATTCATGATTACATATTATGTTATTATTAATGGCTATGGTGATGTTATCATCTATGAAAGAAAGATAAATTCTCTCTTTCGTATTCTTTCCATGCATGTATTCATCTCCAGTCTGGCTCCTGGGTGATGCTTTCATGTGTTTGTAACAGCTTCCATATTCCTCCTACATAAATCTGATTGCATTTAAGCGCTACTGATTCCTCCCCAGTTAAGTTAACATGTTATTTTACTGACATTTTTTTAGAAAGAAAAAACAAAAAAAATTCTTGCTGTTTCATACATATTTAGCTCTCATTTTTGCTGCTCTCATGAGTTATCAATTATTATTATTATTGCCATTGAAACACCAGCTTGAAATAACACACATTACTGAATCACACGCTTATTCTCCCAGTGCAGGATTCCTACACAATGCTTATTTTCCTCCCTAGAATCATCTATGACTTCTCCACTCAGTGGTCACTGCAGTACCCTCTCAATCACCTCTTTCATGTCATGCTCCTGACACTAGTCTAATATGATGAAGCATAACTCCTTACGTTTGTTTACCAGGAACCTCCCTTCAACCTGCTACCGACAGCACTCTTCTCTCTCATTTCCAGGTTCACATCTGTTGCCATTTTTTACTCTTCAGTGTTCAGTAAGTCACAAAAAACAAGACTTCTTCCCATGGTACTGTGCACAGAACCAGTCTCTTCACCATAAGTGCCACATAGGAACTTCAGATGGCCACCAACAGCACATCAAAAAGTATCAGCTAATCACTCCAGCTTTTGCAGGTATGAATGTGATTGCCATCTCTGGATACAAACCTCTAACATGCAAGAGAATGAAAGTTAGAATACTACTGGACCTTGTTACTACAAAAAAAAAAAAAAAAAAAAGAGATTGAGATCCATTATAAATGTTGGTCTGTATGTCTGTATGAGGGCTCTGGATGTGTGATTCACTGAAATATTCTGCTTTAATGTAATTGAAGACCAAAAGGAAATACATGAGTGCTCTGTAAGGATGTTTCAACTTTTTATTTCAGTAGTTCCCATCATTACCTGCTTTTAGTTTCCTAAAAAAACCCTACTAAACATGCAATCATAAGTGCATTTATTCTGCTGCAAGAGGAACAAAGATGTCCAGTAAGGGGGTACTCAGAAAATCCCCTGTTCTCTGATGTTATTCCATTCTCAGCTGAGAAATAGCGAAACTATTCACAAATTAGATGCTGAGAAGGCTGGAGGTCAGAATTACGTCATGAGACTTGTCACAGTCTACTGTTTGGACTAAATGTGGTACTGTAGGACTGCATCTGAGCACTGTTTTCTTCAATGAATTTAGGTGGGTGAAAAAATAGATGGCTCTCACCCTCCTTAGCTGGGATTATTCCAAACGATCTGCTGCAACAAATACTTTTATTCTATTCTACTATTCTATTCTACCTACATCAACATTTTGGTAAATCTATGGATACATCCTTCACGAAGAACATAAGAACGTTCAGTATTTTTTGCTTGGAACAGCTCTGTAAAGAAGGCAAGCAGAGTATCTTACGTCTATTTTTCTTCTAAGCAAACAAAACTGTCTTATGGCTTGAGAATGGAGAGATGCCAAAATTCCTTATTTCTTCATACAGTGTTCAGCTGATTGCAGTGGGATTTGTTTTTGAATATCTTAAAGACTTTTTGTTGTTGTTGTTATGTAATACCAAAAAAAGAATTACTGAATCATTTATTTTTATTACGTGTTGTCATGGGCTATTATAAATTGAGGATGGGCTTTTCATAACATCTCAATTATTTCTATGTTCAGTGAATCCATTTAGAAGACATAACAGTTCTGTAAACTCATTCTGCCTCCAAAAGTCAAGCTGTTTTTTTTTTTTCTATATCACTCATCACCAGCTAGAGTGTTTCTGGGGACCAAATTAGGTCTTTCTTTAGTGACAGCTGTTGAAGGCATTCAGTGCCCTCAGTATGTTTGTGCTGGTACAGAGCTTGGCATTTTTAAAAATATTCTGATGAGGATACATATACATAAAATCCAGTCTGCTGTACTATCAGAAATGAAATACAGCTTTTTGCCCCCAACAAAGCTTACAGATTCCATTCTGAAGGAATACAATAAATGGATCTGTTGACCAGACAGATATTTTCAGTGAAGTTGCTGTGAGCAGAGTTCTATATTAAACATGTGAGAGCATCACAAAATAGATATTACCCTTGTATACGTTTAATGAAGCACAAATGCGTTCTTTTGCTTACATTAGCTCCCTCTTTAATTAAGATTTCTCAACAGCTCAGAATTTTCTGATGTTTCTGTCTATTTCCTAAACATTGCATTTGAAGTTAAGGCTTTCCATACATAAAGATAAAATTTAGGAAACATTAAAAAGTTTTGGGGGAACTTTGGAATCATGGGAGACATTCAATCAATTGAAAGGTTATAAACAGTAAAAATGCCTAAGTGTACTGTTAATAAGTCAGCAAAGAATGACTTGGCAACTTAGCTGACGCTAGTTAAACTCATAAAGACTTTGTCCACAGTACACAGTGATGTTGATTGATTGTAAAGAAAATATTAGAGTAAAATGATGAGCAGACACTGAAAAAAAAACCCAACAAAATCTAAGAATCTTCAGTAAGCTGTCTGCTAATGCTATTTTGTCAAACTGTTTACCTACGAAAACTTCAGGCTACTAGCTTATTTAAATACATGCAGATCACTTTGAAAGAGTTGTTTCAAATTTTTCTAGGACCACATGAAATATGCAACTCATTTTTCCCAGATTTTTAGCCCATGCAGATAGACAAACAGATGTCACCATCAGACTATAATAATGAGGATATATTCTGTGTGTTGCAATAGAGATATACTACAAAATCCCTCAAAAATATGCATTATTATTAATAAAATCTGAGGATGCAACCTCATCCTTCCAGGCTTTCCCAGATCACTTTTTAATCTGAAAGCTGTGCTTCATTGGATATTATTGCTCAGAACATTCACTACCATTAAAGAAGAGACATTTCTATGTTTTTCTATGCTGAATAGAGAGGCTGCAAAACTAAAAATTGATGTGATGAAACTTAGCCTATGGAAAAATATTTCTGGACAACAGCAACTGCAGCAAGGTAAGAACACCTACAGTCTCCTGCGGCCTCTTCGCTTAGCTGATGGCTGAACTTCAAAGCCTACTTTTGGACTATTTAAAATGCTAATATGATTAATAACTGGGAATTACTTTTTTACACCAAACTACACAGGGAAATTAAATTAACCCTCCCCCCCATACTTATGCACTGTAAAGGTTGCAGTTTCAAATGACAGATCTGTTCATGGATATTTCATGAGCAGAAAAAAAGGCTAAATTTGTCAGATAAATTATTCATTGTGAATTATTTGCTCAGCTATAAACTTTGCATGTGTACTGTATTTACAAATTTAGCAGGGATCCTGGTGGTACCTTGGGAAGAAGTGTGAGGTAAAAGCCTTATATTCTGCTGCAGTGTTCCATTTGTCTCACCGCATGTGTTCTGCGGGTGAAATCCAGCCCTCCCACACACTGCTGGTTACTGAGGCTTTCCATGCCGTTACGAAATCCAACCCCTGCTCTCAGCCCACCAGTGGGCCAGACTAGCAGCCAGCTACGGTTAACACCTCCCCTAGGGTGGGTGTTAAAGCGATAGTATCTGCGTGATGAAGGGAGTAGTGTCACCTTGTTGGCAGTTCCTTGGGTTAAACTTGCTGTTGGAGCTGGTTCGAGATCCTCAAATCCGGATGGTTCTGGGCAGCAGAGGGTAGGTGGGCACAGCAGGATGGGGAGGTAGGCAAAGGCCTTCTGGCTCAGCTCTGCCCACCTCACAGCCTCTCTTGAGGTGAGAGCCTTGCCTGGGAGTACATCATGCCTCACCATTACCTTACAGCATTTTACAGAAAAGACGGTGTGTTAATTCTCTTGGTTCTGATGAAGCAGAATTAGACACTTCATGTCAAGATGGCAGAGGAAGCCTGAAACTCCTGCTGACTAGCCTTGCATCTCCTCCCACGAGGGACTCCAGGGAGGGGAAAATTTCTCTGAATAAATATTACCAGTGTGAGCATTAAATGATGAAACAAACAAACCCTGTTTCTGTTGCATACCAGGTTAAATCTCTTAAATAATCTTCTGAGAAAACAAGTTAAACAATATCAGTAGCTCTTTACAGTTGAAAAGTGAAATATGCTAGAATATATAGTTGTAAACTATTGGCAAGAGAATTTTTTATGATGATCAGACAGTGATTTTAGGGACAGCTAAGTGGTTTTTATTTTAGCACCGATAGAGAGCCAGAGCAGGGAGATGATTTGCCAGTATATTGACTGAACACTTTTATCCTTTCTGCTGCTTAACTTCTAGCAGAAGTAACTTGAACAGGACTACAGTTTAATACACTAAGGCTTACACAGAAGGTATTATTTTCTCTTTGACAGGGTCCAGTGCTATTTTTACACTGCTTGATAGAGAACCGCTGTTAGGCCTCAGGGAAGGAATAGTGATTCTTTAAGTAGGGCTTGCCTAACAGCAGCATCCTCCCTCCTGCTACTTTATCCACCTCTGTTTTAAGAACTGCTTGACTCTCCTTTTGCTTTAAAAAACACACATCGTTAACTATCTCTTTGGTAATCCGCATAACAAACCCAGGCTTGTTTGTCCTGGACGCCTAACTCTGACACCAGCTGCTCTGTTTGTTAGTCCCTTCCTCCCCACTCCAGCGCCCAGCCTCCCTGCCTCCTCAATCACATGTGTTGTTTCTCATTTAAATGAACAGTTGGATTCTTTTATTTCTTACAAGTGCTGGATTCGCCTTATCGCCCTCATTCCTTTGGGGGTTGCCAATTGGTTTTATCCACGGATGTATCATTTCTCATGCTTCCCTTTTTTCTTACAAAGAGAAAGAACCACTTCGTCAACAAGCCTCTCTGGAGTGGAAGATTAAAAACCTAGACATCACCTACCTTGCAGCGCTACTCCCAACTGGGTTGTGTAAAACTCAATTAAACTTGTCCCCATTGAATACTGCATTACAGTACATTAAACAGAAAATTCTTCAAGCGTGATGACAAAGCTTGAAACCTTGCCTCAAAGCTGTTCCTTGTAGCTTTCTTTAACATTTCAGTCTTTATGGTGCAAGTCTCCCGTTGACACAACTTTAGTCCAGCTATGAAAAATCACAGAGCCCCACAGGGATTAAAAGAGAAAGAGGAGGAAAAAAAAAAAAGAAAAAAAAAGAAAACCCTGTCAAAGCTGGTCTTGGCACTTTCCTTAGTGTATCTATTGAAACTATATCACCAGCAGAGAGACCTGAGAAGCATTAGAGAGAACTATGACAATTTAGAATAATACTATGTTCACTTTCTTCGGTTGCCTTTATGCATTTGCCTTTCTCCAAGAAAAACAAGGACTTGCAATCTCTCTCAATTAAAAATTTAGTAACAAGGTACCTTAAGTTTGGACAAAAATATGAATTAGGAGAGTGTACAAGTCTGCAAAAAGGTGCCGAGTCAAGATTTAAAACCTCTTCCCAAATATAAATACCATTGCTTTCTCCAGAAGTACGAATTAAGATCAAATTACAGAGCTATACTTCATTTTCATGTAAAAGAAATATCAAAACTTGCCAGTAATAGTTTAAGTATTAGCTTCTTCTCTCTGTGAAACAACAAAGATGAGTCTACATCAAAGTTGTGTCCACCTGGTTTTAAACTATGTCTCCAACTAAAATCCCCCAAACGAAAAAAAAAAAAAAAAAAAAAAAAAAAAAACTCAAAAAAAAAAAAAAAATCCTACTTTTCTTACACAAACCTAATGCCTAATGAGATACAGCATTGGTACATGTCAGCACCTCCAACTCCAAGTACAGAGAACACTTATCAAAAGCTTGGCTGACTGAGTAGTTACATCTGAGTAGTTACATTTCAACAATCCATCAATATACTTCCAAATAATCCTTTATTCTCTTTAACTCTTTATAGCAATGGATGTGAAGAGACATGCTGAGCATCTAAATCTTTCCTAAATAAGAAGGCCTACAATGTTTGCTTCTTAACTCATGCCTTAAAAGGATGCATACTGTTACTGCACATGCTAAAAAGCATTTAAAAACATTTCCACTCAAGAAAACTCTATCTGCATTTCAGCCACGAATGCCATAAATTATGCATTCACTATGTGGGCTTCTCAAACATGAGTAATATTATAAAACACCTTCTTGTGTACTATTAGTTCCCTTTGTATTAAATATTCTGAGAAGAGAATATAAAAATTTTCTGTGCAATATACATTCCATTGGTCAGTAGATTTTATTTATCAATCTGGCTATGTGTTGTCAAGTGCTAGACTGTCAGATGCTGATCACTGTAGAAACTCTGAAAAAGAGAGAATGATGCATTCATTTTCAGAAGGGAACAAAAGCAAAAGCAATTAAGTGAGCCACATATTAACAAAATGTTGGCACTTAATTACTTCCGGCTTTTCCTTTTCATCTTCTGAACTCTACGTAAAGTCCTGTGCTGCTTCTCTCTGGTATTTTATTTTGCCAAAGAGCCCACTGATACAGATTTAGGATCTGCAATGAAAAGATGACAGGGAATTTGTAAGTCCCTGCTGATGATTTATCCTGTCCTGTGGCAATTTTATCTCATCTATCAAGGGCAGAGTTAAGCACCTTTGGATACTTTTAATTATTATATGTCACACATGCAAGAAAGGACTACTCAGAGATTTGGTTCAGCCTGTGTTTGGACATTTCCTCTTAGCACCTGATTTTCTCTACAGCAGGAAAATGAGGAGAGACAAAAAAAGAGAATGATTACTCATTGGTTATGTACCAGTAGATAACAATGAAAATAAGTGACTATGATACAAAAACAGAAAATGCTACAAGCAAATGCCATATACAGAAAATATTAGAAGTATCTCAAATCTGCACAGCTGTTCCCTGCATTTATTATGTATATATATATAAAATTAATCTGATTCATTGCAACTGAAGTTGTATTTTTCATAGAAACAACAGTTTTGTTGTGTCAAAATAAAGCAAAATAATACAACCCTACAAGAATACTGCGTTTGAAAATGTAAGTTGTTTCTAACAATATTAAACAAATGCCAGATTGTTTCCCAAGTAAAACAGAATTCTTATTCCTCAGAGCAGAGTTTTTTCTTTGGTGTTCTCCATTTACAGTATTCTGCAAAATTCTCTAGCTTAACAAATATTAACACACATTCATCAGAGATGCCATATGAAAATGAATAACTGCAACAAGAACAGGAACAATGAACTCTTTTGTTGTGTTCAGCTGGACACATGCCTCTACTAGCTTATTTTGGGGGGACAGCGAGGTGCAGCTAAAGCTAACTAATTCATTGCAGCATGAATCACAGCCAACTTTGTTACTATGTAGAAGTGACACAGTTTGATAAATCAGCTGTTTGATTCATGGCGTATAGCTAAAATCTGATAGGAACATTTCCAAAACAGAGAATTATGTTCAGAGTTACTGTTACAAACATAGTCTGTTGGTTTTTAGTAATAGTGGTTGGGATTTGCCAACTGGAAAAGTGAATTGACCCAAATTTCCTCCAGAAAAAAAAAAAAAAAAAAAAAAAAAAAAAAAAGTAAAGAAACTACATAAAAATAAAGGATGCTGCTGGATATTAATGGCACTCTGTCAAGCTAGTGTGCTCAAATAAAACCTCAGCTAATCAGCTGCTATTATTTCTTCTTTAACATCTCGGAGACAAGACAATGGCCATGATACAGCCACAAAGAACTGACCCAAAGAAACAGCAGTCCAAAACTTTAGATTTTTCTTCTGTATGTTCAGCTTAAGGACCAACTCTTCAGTTTTTCATGTACGAGCTTAAACATAGCTAAAGAAAATGCTCTTGTAAAGGAAAGAACTTATCAATGTCTGTTTTTAGATGCACCTCGGATTTGGAAACTCAAATCTCTCTGAACTATCGAGCTTTTAAGCATGGATCTATTCACTACTTTAGACTTTGCAATAATTAGCAACACAAGAAAAATCCAAGTGCTAATGCTTTGCTTTGCTGAACATGTACACATGTTCTTAAAGAGAAGAAGGTCATGTATCAGCTCATCACTTTTTTGGAATCTTTTAGCTGAATATATTATAGATTTTTTTAGGTGTAAGAGATCTGAAATTATTTTTTCTCCTTAAGATCATTTAGGAGTAATTTTCTAAAGGAGAAGAACAGTCAAGTTTTTAGTAAACTGGACCTGCACTTAAATATACAAAAAAGAGTCAAGTTGCTTAATTTCTGAAATTAATCAATTTGTCATATTAAGTCATAGATTATTTAATTAAGTTAAAACCAAAGAAACAGAATACAGAATGGTGTTTCTGTTACACGCATTTCTGTAGGACAAAATGAAGGGAAAGTAAATAAGGAATTATAGGAAGTCTATCAGAAAGACAGCAGTACCACACATAAAGGAAGCACATGGTCACATTGTGGCAAGCCAGACTGTTGTCATGTTTCACGTGTAAATGTCCAGTGGATGTAACTGAGAAATTGCTTGTGTGTACAAAAACATTACTATCATCCCGAGTCACTGCAGAGCTGGGGACATACAGGGATTTACATAAAAAGCACATGGAAATGAACTGTATTTAGTTGACACCAGTAGATCTTCTGAGTTAGTGCAATGAGTCAAAAGTGGGTTACAAGAAAGCAATAAAAACTGTTCATTCTGTAAACTACTATTAAACCTTCAACTTTCCCCCTAATTTATCTAGTTCAAACCAAATAAAATACATAATACTCTGCATCACAAAACAGCTTTCTTAGTAAATTGCTGCTGGACCACTGGTCCACGAAAGACTCTACGGATGGGGTTCTGACATATAGCCAACTCTTATTTAGCCCTAATTAATTTCTACTTTATGAGGGAATGGAAGATAAAAGTCTTGAAGTCATACTTCAGGCTACACTTTCCACCAAAGTAAGCCACTGAAAAATATCATTGTTTGTGATTTTATACTTCATTTGCTCCAACGATAAATATAATTTAATTGAACCTTAATCAGAAAACTGGCTTAGCCTTAGCAATCTGTCAGTCTTATTTTAAATTTTCATTTAATTGTAACTTGAAAATGCATTTAAACCTCATAATTTAAATCCATTAAAATGCACGTGCAGCCACCATAAAAGCAAGCTTCTTCATATTTAAAATAACAGTTTATTAATAGAGGATGCACAGTGATCACTGAAGGCCACTGTCTCATTTTCCTGCTGTAAAACAATTTCTTTTCATCTCAAACTTGAAGTTCAATTGTCCATACAGTAACAACAAACTTTCTGGCTGGCCAAAGACACAACTGTTTTCCAATTGTCTCAGACATTTCTGAAAATTTGTTGCAGCTAGCAGACAAAAACCAATACCTCAGCATGTTTTCAGAGTCCAACAGTAAGGCATACCAGTCATTTCCTGTTAACACTGTGATCTTTGTTTTTCTCAAGAATGTCTTTCATCTGTTCAGATTTTGCATAATTTGTCTACTGTCCTTACTGTTCAACAGTAGAATTCTATCATGTTATTTTTATATATTCAATTGAAAAAGTAAATTTCCAATTTGTGTGTTACTATATCATCACTGTTACATAAAAGAACATTCTGTTCACCAAAACACAGAGAACAGTATGTAGTGCTGCACTGTTGTACCTAAGTACTTTTATTTTTTGAATTAGTTAGAGCTGTTACAGAAGCATCTAATTGTCTGAAGGCATGTCTTGTCTAGTGTTTCTAATACAATCCAAGTTTTCAATATCCTTTTTACACTGGTTTGCACTCCCTAAAATGTAAATTTGTCCCTGTCATCTTCCGCATTCATCAGTGTATTGCAAAACCAGTGATCTCCTGTAATTTATAATGCTAACACTAGCACTTCACTGAGTGCTAGCACATACTCTCTATCTTCTACACAGTTTCACAAATACATAATATTTTCTCTCAAAGATAATTAAACTGTGAAGGTGTAATTGTTAAGAACTAGTTGCCTATGCAAGCTGCATGGATTTCAGAACTTTCTGTGACTTGAACAAAACACTTTAAGACCAGAGTTACTTTATATAAATATATGCATATATGCACTGTGATACAATCACAGGAATTTTTACAGGCAATTTCCACTCTAGCAGCAAGCCTTGGTTCTGCAGGCCACCAGCCACTTAAGTAATGTGTGTCACAATTCATTCACAGAACATCTCTACTAAATCTGCTTCAACATCACAACTTGCTTCAGATATCACCATTCTGGCACACTGTAGCATTTCTGTTTCTCAGCATCACATTGCCCTCCATCCTGAAGGAGTGAAACTGAAACAAGGAAAAAAAAAAATCAAATCTATACCAGCTTTTCTATTTTTTCCCTCATCTTTCTTGTAACAGAAATTGCATTTTGATAAAGCTGCTATGTTCTCTCCAGGTCAGTGATAACAGGGTTCAATTCTTAAACATTAAACATAAACTGGTTGCAACTTTTTCATACTTTCTTCAGTTCTCTTCAGGGAAGACAGACTAAGATGGTGGGAAGGTTGAGACATGCCCCAAGAGGAGAAGGGCAGATGCAAAGCTGTGGAAACATCCTGCTTTTTTTTTTTTTTTTTTTTTTTTTTTACATTGGGCACTGCAACAGGGCTCCCAATGTTCTGCATCATGTTGAAGCTCTTTCCCTAACCTCCAACTTCCCTCCTCTGTTTTATTATACATATTTCATAACCTGACCCCAGTAGGAAGGTGAAATTGCCATTGCATTAAGAATAAAAGACATGAGATGCACTGAAGGCCCCAGGTCCATGGTGACCTGTGGTGGAGCCCTGCTCCTGGCCTCTGCCTGCTGTAGGGAGCAGGGAGGGAAGGAGAGAAATATTAACAGTGATCTTTGGATGAGTGAGCGCACAGACCGATCTTCTGGATCAATGGAGAGGTCAGGATTCATTCACAGAAGGTATCTGGCTACAAATCTTGGGTAATTTCTGGAAGACAATGGAGGAAGACATACCTAAGAATGTGACTGAGGATTACATGCTGATCGCAATTTCTATTTAACCTGCACACTAGAAGAGCTTCTTTAATCGCTTTCAGTTCTGAAACCATTGTTTCCAAGAATAAAACACATCTCAGTGTCCTTGGTATTGCAACGGAAGCTATTTCCTCAAACATACACATTGTTTCTATATTTCTCTGATGTCAAGAAGTATCTTCAGATTCCTAAATTAACAATGAGAAAAAAAATGAGCATAGGTTGCTTGTAGAAGTAAAACAAATGCTAAGTGCTTTCAACAAATAAAGTAGGTAAGATCCAATACATGGTTAGGGTGTTGGAGATGTGAGAAATGCCAACAATGTTGTTGCTTTTAGTGAGCACAGCAATCACCTGCCAGTCTCCAGAGTCACAAGAATATGAGCTTAGGGACGTATCAATAAATCATGGTCTTGCAGGTCAATTAAGGGGCTGAGAGACACTTGATTTCCTTCTCTCATGCCCTAATAACAGTCCTCCTTGTAAGCATCTAGAGACAAAGTACATCCAACATGATTTTAGGATTGTGTTCTGGGCAGTTTGGCTCTACAGCCAGCACGGGCATTGGGGCAGCACTGCATAGTTCTCCCCGGAGCCATGCCTGGAATGGTATAACAGAGTGTTCCCTTAATTGCTACCATCAGGCTTAACACATTCAGAGGTAAAAGTATAGAAACATCAGCTCAAACTGTAAGTTACATACAGAGCCCCCTATCATTGGGAAGAATATATTTCCAGATGTTTTGAGCTTTTGTTTTCACATGGCACATCTGCCACCATTACTATGTCTTATACCACAAATGCACAATGGGGAGATTTTGACAAGAACTGCTACAGAACAGGCTGCGGATAAATCCAGTCTTGTTTCCTTCCATAGAGACATTTTTATGCGCAGCACCAATGGAGCTGCTTGAAAACAGTGACCAAGGTTTGATTTTAGGCTTTGAGGTCATGGTTTCACCTTGACAACAGCTCTTTCATTTCAAGCAGTAACATTTGCCAGGATCCCTGAGGTGTTTTCATTTTTGTCGAGAAGTGAAAAAAAGGCAGTATGAAAAAATGATAAATCTTAATTCTCAAGCTGCAGGACTATCTCTGTGTCTCCAGCACAAAACTTCAAATCCAATCCAGGACCTGGATGTGTATTAGAAGTCTGCAGATTTAAACCTTGTCCACCATGATCAAACTGGATTTATGGAGCATCATAACTCTCCAGACACCATCCAGCAGCTTATTAATTTAATAGACTCCTGTCCATTCCATGATGTTCCTGCCCTGACAGTCTCTCAAGATAAGGCAAAAGCCTTTTGACAGGACAGAGTGCATATATATTTTCTTCTGTTTTCTCGTGGATGGGGTTGTCGACAATTTGAAATGTGTGGCTCAGCAAATTTGGGGGCTGTTTTTCCTTCCCTTTTGCTTTTCAGAGAAGATGGCAGAGGTAACATTACCATGAGCCACAGGGGTCATGAGGCTTTAGTCCAATGCAATCCTCAGTATTTATTTACAATAGTGGATTGAAAAACATATTTAATTTAAAAGGAAATAAAACACATTTAGCATCTCTGCATCCTGAAAATAACACTTTTCTCAAAATGATTTGTAAGTGACTAATTCTACTGCAGTTGACTTAGAAAAATGAGGCAAATACATACCCTGAAAAAAATAATCTCTGCATGATGCTTGTATCTGTTTTTGCCAGTGGGTCTGAATACTTGAAGCAGTATTTCTTTTCACAAGGTTCCAGTGTGAAGTACAGACTGGGTTTTTTTATCCCTAACATGTTCTCGTGAGTGTTAGACTTTCTTTACAGCTTTTTATAGCTTCAGTCCAAAATATGTCATTCTCTACAAATCTTGTCAGTGTTCTACCTATTTCCTTGCCTCCTCAATTGAAAAGCAATTCAAATTTCAAATTATGAAACAAGCTACATAATAAGTGACAAGAACATAAGAAAGAATAAAACACAAAAACAAATGCATATATAGTGCATAAATGAGAACAAGTTAAAAATATCACTTGTCTGTTATGTGAATGAAATGCACTAATAATGAACAAAGAAGTTTTCATTTAAGAACAGAAATACAGCCATACCTCTGCATTTCCTGTGGTCTTCCCTTTACTATCTGCACGCTTAGAATTTAGAGGTCATGTAATAATTCATAATATACTATGACATAAATACAAATTCAGAGAAGATGCACAAAATAACCGTATTTGTATAGATTATTAAAAACCATATGCAAGACCTTAGCTTCAAAACTCCCTAGCACAAGTAATATCCCATTTTTTATCAGCTCTTCCATGGACTTTTCATATTAGGATATTAGGATGGAGTGACGGCATCAGCAGACAGGGGAAGGGTGACAGATGTCACCTTCCTGGATTTCTGCAAAGCCTTTGACATGGTCCCTCGCCACATCCTTCTCTTTAAATTGGAGAGGTATGGATTTGAAGGATGGACTGTTTGATGGATGAGGAATTGGCTCGCTGGACGCAGCCAAAGGGTTGTGATTAATGGTTCTGAATCAGGGTGGAGGTCGGTCACAAGTGGTGTCCCTCAGGGGTTGGTCCTGGGACCGGTGCTCTTCAACATCCTCATCAGCGACACAGAACATGGCATTGAGTGCATCCTCAGCAAGTTTGTGTATGATACCAAGCTGAGTGGTGCAGTCAATACATTGGAAGGAAGGGAAGCCAAACAGTGGGACCTGAACAGGCTGGAGAACTGGGCCCATGAAAACCTAATGAGGTTCCCTAAGGCCAAGTGCAAGGTGCTGCACTAGGGCTGCGGCAATCTATGTCTCTGATTCTGGGATTCTATGATATGCCTTGTGTGCATTTCAAGAAGTATTCTGATTTCCCATGTAGTCTGTTGATACAATGAAAGAACAAAAAAAATCTGTAGCACTACCAAAGACTTCAGAAGGTTCTTCAGCTAATGGAGGCACCCATGGGGACTAGCAGTCTTCCAATAGATAGTTCTGTCTTCTGATAATTTGCATGGAACAGACTAATGAAATTCACAGAATTTTGTTTTTTGTAACATGGAAAAAAAGCCCCCTGCAATTTAAAATATATACCTCAAGTATCCTTTGGCCTACTAAACAATCTGTTCCCTGACCCAAAACAAAATAAACTGATGTTTTAATGTTGCAGTGTTTAAACATCTTATAATGTCTGACCTCTGTCTCATTAGGGTCCCTTGATGTTATATGTCTGCAGAGCAATGTACCATTACATTGCCTGAAGCCGACCAAAAAAGAGCATTTGCTAGCTCATTCACTGGGAGAAAATTCTATCAAGGACCTCACAGAACAATTAAGAAAAGTAATTCTGTCTCACTAAAGAAAAATTTTTAAATCCTTTTGTTATAACAACTGACTTTTCTTATATGTTAAAAAAGTAGACTTGAGTACTTTAAATGAGGAATATTAATTAAAAATGACCTCTGATTCTTACTAGAAATCTCATGTAACATTCCTGCAGCATTTGTATCTTCAATGCCATTAGCCAAATAACTCATCCCACACTTGTGCAGTACTAGAGCAGTTTTATGTAGGTAATTACTGCCTGACTTCGTCAGTGTTGGGGCAGAGCATGGGAGAGCAGTGCTGGCAGAGCTGGGTGCCCAGCGCTGCAGAGCCCCAGCTCCTGCTCTTCCTTCTCACTTGCTGCCTCGCCTCTCATTTCCTTTTATAAAGTAGCTGCATGACACAGTTTCAGCGTGGGCAGCTGTCATTTTAACTAATCTCATCCTGTAAATCCACCCTAGCAGGCCTATTCTCTATTGTGATTGGAGAATGGACATTTTTGGGCAGCTTTCAAAAGCAACATCTGTTAAGAGTAAGCACCCAGTCTTGAGCTCATGGGGAAGTGCTCTGTACAATATTTCCCCTCTATTTATAAGAGAAAATGAAACCTTGCTTCTTGTCCCTAGGCAACATTGTCCATTGCCAGAACTTTGTTACGGTCTCTCCATGGGCCCTGGCTGATTTCACTTGCAGAGGGATGGAGGCTTTTTATGGCATTGCTATCATGTGGTAATATCATCGGGGCAATTAAAAGCTCCAGCCCCTGGAATTATTCACTCCCATCTCACTTGGGAGCCACACGGGAGTGAGGACATTTTTTCTCCTCCTGAATCCTCGCAGTAATAACAAAGGCATAAACTACTCAGCGAAGCCAGGCAGTGAAGGAAATAACATCAATAAATCACTCATGTAAATACAAAAGCAAGCAGCGCCTACCGCAACACAGAACGATAGGAAGCTCTGAGGCAGGTGAGTGGCTCGTCCCATCTCCAACCCCACTCCGCCCCGTCCCGCTGCCAGATCCCAGCCATACGCCTTCGTCAGGCACCAGCTGCCAGGCCCAGCATGTCCCATAGCTACCAGCTCCCACCCATGCCAGGAGCTGCCTTGGCAGTGCGCAACACGACCAGCCGGTCCCAGCCACAGACTCAAAGATGTTGGTTTTCCTGCACAGAGTTATCCTGTGGTGCTCTGCAATCAATTACTGTTATACCACCATCATTAATAATTTTCTTAATGAAAATGATTCTGTTGATCTCCGTTGTATTTTAATTATCAGAGTTAAGCATAATTACACTGCAGCTCTGAGCTGGCATGTAGACTCCTTTAGGGCGCAATTTTGTTTTAACACACTGATAATGTAATTTTACATTGTGTCAGTTGTTTAGTTATTATCCAGTCGTACAATTCCGCTGTATTCCTGATAACAGATAATAACCTTAGCACCTCCTATATCCTGAAGTCATTTAAAAAGCAATATTGGAATTTCACAACTAGCTAACTTAATCGTCTTATGATTTTATAATTCCCACAGCTAAATATTTGTACAGACACCCTGTTTTAACAATGCCACTAAACATACGGTATCCGTACATTTCACATAAATGGCTCAAATAATATCTAAAAAAAAGTCTGTTGTATGAGTGTGGTTATCAGTCTGTGCAACTGTAGTTTTTACACGTTGTGTATTCTTTTCCATCTTTTAAAATCTCTTCCGGTCCCACGGAAAGATCTGCAGTTAATACCCCATCCCTCCTAGGCTGTCAAGGGGCTCTTACCTCTAGATCTAAAGATTTACCAACCTGGTGCACAATGGTGCATGAATGCTTCTCAAGTGCAGTGAATTCATGCACTAACACTTTCTACAAGATCTTACTTGAATTACTGATATGTTTCAGTTTTTTGAAGAAATTCCTAATTCTACACAAAGTACAATTCCACTCTTAAAAATCTCTCTTAAATTTCAGTTACTATGTCTAGGACATCTCTTAAATTCTAGAAATTGAATTGAAACTATTTTTGCAATACGACAAAAGTTTGACATAAATATTACAACAAAAAGAGCACATCTTTTAATTATAGCTGCAAAAGTTTCCTTTAAAAAGAACAGAATGCAATAATGACACATGCCACGAGCAGCCAGTTTGCATGAGAACTTGTAAAAAGGGGCATTAATTAGCTGTTTTTCGTTTTCCTGATTTGTTCTAGTGCTGGTGAAATGTAGATACAAAAACAACAGACAGAAATTAGTGATCCTGGACTAAACAGAATTAATTTCAGACACCAAATAATTATTTCATAGCTATTCACTCTGAAAGTGCTTTGCTGCGTGGTTTTAAATAACCAATTTCTTAATTTAAAATTTAACTTGAAGATGAATTCTGATTTCACTGTAACAACAGAGCAACATAATCCTGGACCAGGCTCCGAGCATCCTGATCCAACAGTGGACATCCACTCCAGGGGAGTTGGACTAGATGATCTTTAAAGGTCCCTTCCCTTCCAGCTCTGAGGATTCTATGATTCTAATATATGTACTTGATACGCACACACGCACATGCACACGTGTTTGCTTACCTAGTGAAAGTATTATGGAGAGTTTTGAAGGCAAATAGGGAGCTATGTGCCTTGCTGAGATTCATTTTCAATAGGAACTACATGGCATAGGAGCTATACTATACTTCTTCTGGGATTGAAAATGTCCCTGTGATCATTCTGTATGCAGTATGTGGCTGACTAAGGTGTCTTTAGCCTCTAGTGAACTGGAAGTCAGCCTGACAGTCCTGTGCTCTTCTAAAAAGTCTGGGAAAAATGATGTTCCCAAAGATTTCACTGTATTATTGAAGCTGAAAGGAAATACGGTATGCACTTCCAAGTCAACTCATTGACCAGTAACGTGTTCTGATAGCAAAATCTAAAACTTATTTTCCTCTTAGAAATGTGCCAATTTATTCCACTCATCTTATCTTGGGTATAGTGAGAAAAAGAGCTCCCAGGTGACCAAATGCACTACATGTACAATTCCACACATTTGTTCAGCTAATTGCTTTCCAAAATAACAATGTATTGCTAAACAAGCAAACAAAATTATACACACGCAACTACAAAATAACATCGAATTACAACTTCATGCCAGCTGACACCATTTCATTAGAAGTAACGGCACTGTGGGAGACAGAATGCGAACACAAATCAAGGCAATGTGATCTGGAATGATGAGGTACAAATTGAAGGAAGAAACATTATTATATTTATTTATTTTACCATCTTCTATTTGACATTGTTTTGTGATCCAAGCCAATTAATCTTTGTAGTACAAAAATCCAAGCAGGCCTCAAGGCAAGGGTAGGTGCTTAATGAACAACAGTACAGACAGTGCCAAGTGCAAAGAGATAAATAGAACTCATTGAAGGTACAACTTATTTCCTACATAGTTTAATCAAATTCCAGGTTTTTAACATGCATTTATAACCTAGGGTGCACATCTTGATCTCCAGTTTTCAAAAGCAGCTGCATTGTATGGTAGAGATATCAGAATTTATCTTGAGCACTGTATGACTATTACTCTACGTTCTTAATGAAGTACTAAAATAACAAGTATCATCAGTGAAGCAAAATCCAGCACATTAGAATGAAAAGCAATGTTTTGGTCTGCTTAAATTGTGCTGAACCGCATAAAGTAAGTTCTTATTATTAAAAAAGAAATCAATAGATTCAATCATACCGCACTGAAACTGTCTAATGAATTGGTTAGTGTTTGTAAGGTACTTTGAAGATGAAAAGTCTTACTGGTATATATGTGGTAAGTACTATTATAATTACAGAAAGAATATAATACTTGATAAGACAGCATCCTATGGGAATTCACAGAAGTTGTATTTTAGACTGAAAGGAATTTCTCATTACATTAAGAAGTTGTTGCAAAAAAGTTTGGCTGTGAAAAATATTCATACAGTTCAGTATGCAGGAGAAAACCTTTCCCTACACAGGGAAAACTGTCCCTACATTTCAGCACGTTGCAACTTTTTTCACTTGGGCTGCAATCAGAAAGCTGTGAAGGAAGGGCAGCTCAACCCTTTTTAGCTGTGAGCCCAGTTCTTTAGTACTGCAGGTGTTTCAGGTTGCAGAATGAATATGTTGGCATTCTGTAATTATAATAGAAGGAATTTATAAGACCCTGGTGTGCAACTCATTTTTAACATGCAAATTCCCTGTTTTCAGCTTTTCAACTTTCAAAGGCTTGTGGCAGTTTAAAAGCAATCCTCTTATAAGTGTATAAATTGCAATGATTATAGGAACAAGTTGTAATTGTTTCTAGTAAGTTTTTAGGAGTCTTTGATGTTATGATTAGTGTTTTGTATGTTAATATATTGATATGGGTGCTTATTTGCCTGGATGCTTATGTGCTGAAATGGTCACTAGGTTGCCTCAGCAAACAAATCTTTGATCTCAGTAGGTCTGTTTGGTTGGAAATAAAACCTAAAAGAAATTAAACAAGAACAGTACATGTTCTGAAGCATTCACAAAATGCTGAGACTGGTGATTGAAATACAAGGAAGGAAAGTCACAGTTTTGCAACATGACCTTCAACAGGAATTCCACAAACAGCTACTCTGAATAGATTATTCTGTGTATTCAAGCACTATTTTTAATAGGCTGCAATGATACCATGACCAAATTTTACAAAGCTTTCACCGTGAGTGACCAAACAGCCTGGTGTATAGTCCACTGCATGACAAACGCAAGAACTCAAGGCTCTCTGGACAAAGACAAAAGGGTCTTGAATCAAAGTAGCTATTAGATGTGATAAGTTAGATAGAGCACGTCTGGGGGGCCTCATAAGATCTCATACTGACTTGAGCAAATCCGAATACTCACATAAAACAGATATGATATGCGTTCCCATTAGCTAATGCGTTACAGTGAAGCATCATCATGCAGAGACTGGAATGTCAGAAGTTACAGCCCTGTAATCCAGTCCCAGTTATCTTCTATTTCCATGCTGACATGGAAGTCTTATCACGGTCCAATCAAGTTCAAATTCTTCTTATAAAAGAAGATTTCAGTTAGGAGCTCTAACTCCTGTAATGTAACGTGGAGAAATGCCTTCTGGTATGTCCTATAAAATGTTAGAAAGAATTCACCTATTACAGCTGTATAGACTTCACTGAGGTTTGCCAAGAGGCACCAACTCTCAGAAACAGTATTTCATGTTGGCTGACATTCTTCCATGCTTATAAAGCATTTAGAACACTACAGACACTGTAAGGGGTTTTGTATCATTAAAAGGAAGAAAAAGCATAATGAGAATGTGGTAGCAAAAACAGATGGAAAACTATTCTAGTTTGAAGGAAGTCAAACTATCCATTGTCCTGTTATGCATTAGGTATATCTTTTGTCAATACCCAGCACAAGAAAGTAGAGAAAAAAATCAGCTTGTGTTTACCTTTGCTGTACACAATGCAGTTGTTTTTGTTGTCTTCTACTCCTTGCCAAGTCACATCCAGCAACCACTTGGGGCCAGCAGTCAGTACCATAGGGACGGAAGCCTTTGTCTTCTGTAGGAAGGATGATAACAAACAGATGCCATTTGCTTGCCTTGATTAAGAACTTGAATAATATTATTAATAATCATTTTATTTGCCGACAACAAAATCTCCAAACCCATAAGCCAATGTCTTATTCCCCTGCTTCAGGATTTTTTTAAGAAGACACAAGCAGTACGCTTTGGTTTTCTCATTGATTGAATAGTGGAACTATTATCAAGGATTTTTCCAAATGATATTGGATCAGATTGCAGCGATCAAGCAGATCTCTGGTGGCCGTGAATTATAAAGGGAATGTAGATGACTTTCACAGCAAAGAACCAACTGTTTAGAAGTGAACTTCAGACACACTGTACTGCATTATCAGCAGGATCTCACTATTTCCTGAAACAGACAGGAAAGAATTTAAAGAATCGGTATCCATTTCAAAGATCTGTCCAGGCTAACATTTGTATTATCATAGGAAATTGTTCTGAATGGATAATGAAACTTTTCCCCCTTCGCAAAGTGTTGATGTGTGATTTTACTGTGTCTGAAATAATAATGTTAATGATTCAGTACACTTTGTCTCCATAAAAACAATAAAAGAAGTTGAATTAATGATTTGAAAAGCACAGAAGTGAAGTAGGACATTTCTATCATAGCCTGAAAGGCTAACAGACAATGAGATGAGCATTTAACAAAATAATCTCCTGCATTTTTTGAGATTTTATATTTAGAGAATCTGGCATTTGAGGAGATAAGTTGAAGACTTCAAACTTATTTATACTTAAGTCCTTTAAAATGGCAAAAAAAGGAAAAAAGTTGAAATACTTCAGGAATTCACAATTCTTACCAAATTTAAAACTACAAAATAGGGTATACACAGTCATCACATAACTTTCAATTTTACTTTGATTTTTTTATTTTTCTCTGGGATACAATCCCGTCTAAGATACTCCGTTTAAGATATTTTGATTGTTTCATATTCCATCAGTAATGCTTCAGCTGGCTCCAGATAGGTTTTACAGGTAATATTCTGTATGATTAAATGAGCTCAAAAATCTCAGTATACAAAAAGTCACATATTCATCAGGGCATTCCTGATGCAGTGGCCATATTTATTATCTAGGACTGGCTTAGAAATGCAGCAAATTATAGTAAGAGTTATCATATAATACTCCACATTCCATCAAAATTAGACTATTTAAAAGATATTGGTTATATTAGGATTGAATTCATAATTTTACACAAGATTAACTTCATAAACTTATAAAATAATGTGCTCGGTATAATTTATTATATATCAATATTTTTAAAAAGATAATGAAATAAATCAGATACCGAATGCCATAGTTCTACTTATTTTCAGGATTACTCTGATGTTTATTTTCTAATACTGTTTTATGAAATATTTCTTGCTTAATTTGCATTTTAAATTTTGCATTTTTCATTCAAATTTTTCATACTTCTTCCATATACACCGTTATTCATCGTCCAGAAGTTTTGGAACAAACAGATATAAAGTGAAGAATGAAATGAGTGGAAAGGAATGTAAAAGCTAGCAACAGCACACCTAGCTAGTTTAGAAGTACTGAAAACAGAGACGTGCAATGTCTCAATTCCTAATATGGCCTTTCATACACAGAACTGCAGACAGTGTGTTTGCATATGTGAAATGTTATAAGTTACCCCTGCTACATGTGTTGGAAATCTGAATTTAAACCTGTGTTCTGCTGCATAACAACATATTAAAAAAAAAAAAAAAAAAAAAAAAAAAAGTCAATAACTTCCTATATAAATTATCAAGAAGTCTGATATTATCAACAGGAAATCAGTGCAAATTATTTACATCTGGATTGCACAGAAAATAGTGATACGAGTGAGGCATGAACTGATAAAGAAATGCAAGATATGAAATGAAAGGCAATCAAAATTTTATCTTGGCATCCTACTAGAGGGAAGTCTGGATTTCAGTGTCATTTACACCATAGCAGCATAAGGCTGCTACAGAAATGGAAGAGTGGCTATTCCTCACAGAGCTAAGAATCATGCCTATGTTTAATATAAGCTTTAGCACAACTGCTAGCAACCTTGACTGCACAGCAATAAGGAAGAGGAGGGCTGGGGCATGTTCCTACCACATGCTGAATTTCTTCACCTGCCATTTCAGTGAAACCTTTAACTTGTGCTTTGTGCCTATATATGCTCTCAGTTTCTGGTAATCCCAAGTGCAATCAGGTAATAGTGCAATATTATCCAGGTAGCAGACCTTTCCAAGTATACCATCAATGATTCATGCATTCAAACAAGTCTATTTTTTCAAGCTGGAGGCCAAGTTTGAAAAAAAAAAAAAAAAAAAAAAAAAAAAAAAAAAAAAAAAAAAAGAAAATGAAAATTAAAAAAAAAAATTAGCCTTCAAGAGCAGAAGAAATCATCTATTTGATTTTTCTAAGATCCAATTCCTTTTTCCGGTTTTCTTCTTCCCAGACATCTGCCATTTAATTGTTTCTCTCCCATCTGTAAGGGTATTAATATTTGCATTAAGGTGGTATCAAAAAGCCTCAAATAACATCAGGATCTTCTTGTGCTGGGCAATAGTTGATTATCTGCATAGACAGGACGAATAATAGGTCCTGGGAAAGGATTGTACTTAACCACATACTGCTGAGGAAGAAATAAGATACAGAGATACTGCTTGACTTTCTCATGGAGATTAATTTCTCCTTTAGTAAGTGGGTAGGCTTAGTCCCAGGCTAGTGCCCTGCTTTCTTCCAGGCAATGAGACGAACCCAGGCTGGTGCCTCACCCACTCCGATGTGCAGCAGCAGGAGCAGAGTGAGCACCAGCAGTTAGCATGTGAGTCCACTTGGCTGAACACTGTTTATAGAGGTTTTTTTTACCTTAAAGAACTACAAGATCACTAAACTAGCTTCCAGGTCAGCTTTCTGGTAAAGCTTGTCACCATTTCAGCTGTGAACAGTAACTGGGCACCATAGGCAGGCCACAGGAGGTAAAGGGCATTTCACCTTGCAGCTCTATCAGTCCACCAGAGCCAATGGACACCTCAAACACATTTCCCACTCTCCCATAGCTGAGCTCTTGCACTGTGCAGGTATGTAAATAAACTCCTAATATGAAAGCAAAACTTCACAAGGCTCTGGCTGCTTGTAAAGCTTGGCAGCTGTACTAAGGACTACTGCCAATGGCTTCTCTTTGAAGTCACTCAGTGGCGTATTGTGTGAGCTGTAAGATGAGTCAAGACCACCGTTGAGGTTCTTGGGGTATGGCATCCTGTGCAGTTCACACATTCACAGAAGGTGTTCACAACTGACAGAGGTTAGCTCTTGTTGTGGCTTATTACATAGTAAGAATTGAAGCAAGCTTGCTGATTCAGGAAAGGCCATTTCCCTAAAATGGTTAAAATGAAAAGACCCCAGTCCAAGATAACAAGAAGCTATGGTTAAATCAGTCATGCCTTTATCACCTCAAGATTAGACTACTGCAATGCGCTATACCTGAGGCTACATTTTAAATCCATTTGAAAGCTGAAGCTGGTGCAGAATGCGGCAACCCGCTTGTAAAGCAGGATATCGTGCTTTGAGCGCATTACACCAGTGCCTTTTAATCTGCACTAAGTGTCTGTGGATTTAAGGCACTGCCTGCAACCTGTGAACCCCAAGACCTGTCTATTTGAGATACCTGAATGAGACCTGCCACATCCTCTGTCCCGATGTATAACTGAGATCCACCAAGGCATGTAAAAAGGAGCTTTCTTGGATCAACACAGAAGAAACTGTTGGCAGAACAAAATTGCTTCACCAGAAAGCTGTAATTCCGGTCAGAAAATGAGGAGAACAATCAGGGCACAAGGAGCAGAAATGACAAAGCAATAGGAAGAAAGGTGGGGAAGAGGTTATTTGTTAGGGGGAAACCTGCACAGATCGAGTGCATGTGGGAGATATCCAGGCATCAGATGTGAAGAGCACGTGTGGACAGTTGGCTGGTGAACCATCTTGCATTCATATACTGGGTCCACACCAATGCTAGCATCTGTGGATCATACATTGTGGTCCCATTGCTATGACTCAACCAGCCATGATCAGGTTCCTCACCTGAGAAAACTGCTTTAAAAATAACAGCTCCTTCAGCTTAATACTGTTTCCTCCTTGAACCTTGCTTTAGTTACAGTTATAGGACAAGATGGAACACTTTTAAACTAAAAGAGGGGAGATTTAGATTAGATGTTAGGAGGAAATTTTTAATCGGAGGGTAATTGAGGCACTGGCACAGTCTGCCCAGAGAAGCTGTGGATGCCCCATCCCTGGAGATTTTCAAGGACGAGTTGGATGGGGCCCTGGGCAACCTGGTCTAGTGGTTGGCATGGGGTTTGGCATGGGGTTTGGCATGGGGTTTGGCATTCCAACCCCCATAGCAGGGGGTTGGAATGGGATGATCATTATGGACCCTTCCAACTCAAGCCATTCTATAGTTCTATGATTCTATGATTCTTCATCATCACAGAATCATAGAATCTCCAAGGTTGGAAAAGACCCACAGGATCATAGAACTGTAGAATCTCCAAGGTTGGAAAAGACCCACAAGATCACCCAGTCCAATCATCACCCATCACCAATAGATCTCACTAAACCATGCCCCTCAGTACATCTAAACATTCCTCAAACACTTCCGGGGTCAGTGACTCCACCACCTCCCTGGGCAGTCCATTCCAGCTGTCTGACCACTCTTTCAGAGAAGTAGTATTTCCTTAATGTCCAGCCTGAATCTCCCCTGGTGCAGCTTGAAGCCATTCCCTCTAGTCCTATTACCAGTTACACGAGAGAAGAGGCCGACCCCCAGCTCACTACAACCTCCCTTCAGGTAGTTACAGTGAGTAATAACATCTCCCCTGAGAGGTCTCCCTCCAGCTTTAGGTCATAATCCCACAAGAATTAAGTTAATATTCTCAGGGTATACAGTAAAAATCATCCTGCAATTCATAGAATGTATACATTTTGCAGGAACACTTAGTTGGGCGTTCTCAACAAACCTGTTAATAATTGTTCTAAAGCTTACTAAATAATACTGCTTGTTGCCTAAATATAATTAATAGGGATTTCGTAACACAGGTGTCCATAAGATGGGGCCACACAAGAGGAACCTAAAATTTTAGAAACAAGGGTACATTAAAAATCTGCAGTGTTGTTCACTGCTCTGCACTACAAAAATGTGTACTCCGCACTAGAATGATTTTTACCTGAAAACTTCATTTCTGCTAATGTCTTTGTATGCGCCATAACCAGACAACTTTGAGGAGGACGAAAAGGACTGAAATTGTGATCTCTTGGGGAACAATTAGAATTAGCTAATGAGGATAAAAGAGGTCAAGCAGACATCCACTTTTCACTAACCTCTGAAGCAACTGGACAAACAAGGGAGGCAACTCTCAATAAATGTTTATATTCTGTCAAGAGGTTAATGGAGATAAAAATAGCCATCTCAGAGGGTTGAAAATAGTTTGCACTCTTGCTAAAAGGAATCAGTGCTGACAAGCTAATGTTAGATGGGCTCTTCCTTGCATAGGTTTCTAACATATGATGTGTGTGGCCTGGCAGAAACTTGACGAAACTGCCACGCCGAAGGGAAATATGGTATGAGCAAGTTGCTTGATATCATTGAAATTCTGATGTCAAGTGCCTGATTATTGCTAAGCTGTTTCCTAAGAAGCTGTACCAGAGCAATAAATACGTACTAAGCTAGTGTTTGGTAAGTCCCTGTGACATAGCTACACTTTTCCAGGCATGGCTTTCCAAAAAGCATTCAATGTTATTTAAGGAGATGAATTGTTTATTGAAAAGTCACTACATTTCTATCTTCACCTTTTTTCCTCGTAAAATGTAAAATCAAAACTATCTCCTTGAAGTATTCTCACCAAAACAGAGGCTAGCTGCTGGCTACTTAAGATTTTCAAGGGCTTTACTTCTGATTGTCTTCTGATTCCCACAGATTTTCTTTGAAAATCTTCCAGAGTCCGCATTCCCATAAATGATACAAGATTGCCAAAATGCCTTCATGCCCTTGTAGAAAATCCTAATGTCCCACAGTGCAGTGTTACTTTCGACAGCAAATTAAAAACTGATTGTAATGGGAGAAGAGCTGCAAATATACCTCAGGTGCTTTCAGATACATATCTTGCATAGGAAAACACCAGTTAATATACTCACAGAGGTTTCAACATTGAAATTCAATTTAAATTCAGTTTAATCGTCACAGGGTTGACGTATCTTCTGACACCATGAATATGCAAAATGTCCTCTCTCAAGAGGTTAAGTTCACCTTTGGTGGTCACCATACTCAAAACTTTATTAGCTCATCAAATCAGCTCAGTTGCGAAGGTCTCCCAAGAGGTCATTTGGGACTGAATAATAGTAGAGATTTGCATAGGTCTCCATCTATTCCTATTTAATTAATATTTGTTCCAAGACATTTCTGAGAAATAAGAAGGGTGGTAACTTCACTATATCACCTCAAACTTACATTGGCTATCTTTGTTTATTTGTTCATCAAAACTGATTTACAATAATCAAAGCCTAATACAAACTCAGTGGACAGACAAACATAGATCCCATTTTTGTTAATTTGCGTGCTGGACCATCTCTCAGAAGATGCAGCTTCTCGGAAAAAATCTTACCTTTTCCAAGAAGGATTCTAGGAAGAATTTTTATTTCAAGGGTTGCCAGTCCATGCTGGCTGCACTCCACAGTGCCATGGCTTTCTGTGCTAGATACAAAGAGGCAACTCCTCTCCACAAGATTTAAGATGTGGGGAGGATTTCGGTTTCATGGTTCCACACCAATGCCAAACCTCACCAATTAAAACAAGGGCATTGCAGTTTCCACCTGCTCTAGAACTATGCAATGACACCAGAATTTCAGTTTTTGCAGCACCCTCCTGCCCTTCTATGTCTGTCAGTAAGATCCTGAAACTAAAACTAAACGCAAGGTAAATTTTGCAATCCTTAGTCCTTGTGGTTAATTTTTTCTTTTTTAAAATCTCATGAAAATGTAATAAATGCAGTTAATTTCATCTGAATCTGCCGACAGACCTGGGAGAACTGTTTTAATTACTACTTCACAACTTTAAGGGATCCACTGTTTCAGAGTGTTCAAGCATTAGCCTGTGGTTAGGGCTAGATGAAAAGAGGACTTGAACCTTTTCATCTGCACACATGTACCTGGCATTCTGCCATGCTAACTGGAAAGACAGAACAAACATGAACAAACTGTTGCCTGTTGTGGGCCATGAAACTAGTGATGAAGAAGGGAAGAGTCAGTGGGACTCCTCAGTATATTGGACAATGCAGGGGGAAAAACGTCCTCATGCCTTCTTCCATCCAGGATTCTGGAATTCTGGACTATGTAGCAATGGTGGTTAACACAGCAGTGCTGTACCCAAGTACCAGCAAATTGTAAGACGATTTGCAACACTTTTGGTCTATATATGACATTTTACATTTGGATATATATCTCAATATTTCATTTGTCTGAAGTAGCAGTGCCTTCATCATTTTTTTTTTGTGGTGATAGTAGAGGATAAATAATTGGTAATATTTGAAAAGCCTGCTGCCAAATCAAAGCCTTCAAATGGTTCAGTCTCAAAAAGAAAGAGGAAAAAAAAAATAGTAAAAAATAAAGTAGGAAAAAAGAAATGTACACACAGATGGAATCCCAAAAGACAGCTGGGATTCCCTGCAACTGAGAAACCCTGCTGTTTACCCCAAGAGATCATCACTTGTCAAGTGACAAAGCTGAACATACATTTCACCATACAACCACAAACCTTAAGCAGACAGTGAAAATATTAAAACAACAAAAAAATACACCCTAGGTCTATTAATATTTTCCAACACTTGTCATGGCTTCAACATGATTCCAAATTTTTTATTAATATCAAATATGCCTGGTGACAAATGCCCTTAATACAAGCAAAAAACACAATAGATGTTGAGATCATTTCACACTACCCAGCTAGAATGCATCCTTTTACACCTAAAAAAAATAATAATAATAATAAAAAATCTAATCTCACAGTAACTTTGGTATAAAATAATAGCTGCCATAAAAAACAATTTTAGGTTGTTCTACATAATCTGAAAATGAGGATTAAGTAAATAATGGCACTTTATAAAGTTCTAAGGTGCACAACTCAGAATTACAAATTTTTCAGGGCTGGAAATGTAACATAATTTCAAATCATGCTTGCATTCAGAAGCACAGATTGATCTCTTGGACTGAGTGTGGAGGATGCTTTTTCACTCAGTCCCAGCAGTGGTCCTCAATCATGCTGTGTGAACAGAGCTTCAGTGGAGCCTCCTGAGAGTACTTTAATCCTTCAGTACCTTTTTCCAGTGTTTAGAGAAGTGGAATCATCCAGGATCAGGACATTCATGACCTATTCATACAACACTAACCCTTTTACTTAGCATGTACTGTCAAATGCTGAGGGATATTCCACTTCCCTAATCTCATAAATGTAATGGTACTAATGGAAGGATAATGGAGATTCACATAAAAAGTTTATCGTAATGCAGCTACAATTAGTCACTCTAGCTTGTAAGTTGTGCAACTAAATATTTGCCAAATTGTCTTAAAATCTAGATCTATTGTAAAAAAAACAATAGATATATAGAGATAATTATTTTACTGTATGTCTTTTTATATCTGGGATACTTTTGGAATCTATCTTCAAACTCTCCCCCAGAACAATTCTTATTTCACATTCTGGAGCACAAAGCATGGATACTTGGATGCAGCTGAAGGTTTGTACAGTTCTTTCTGGCTGCCTGTCATGTGGCTCTGGAGGATGAGACAGCCAACAGGAACAGGAAAGCAAAAGCAAGAAACTGGACCTCTGAAAACTTAATAAACTTTCCCTTCCCTCACTGCCCCATGTTTGTGTGCTTTACAGCCCGGTCCTTCCCTTCTATAAAGTCAGTTCACCTTGGCCCCTAGCTTGACAGCCACTCCTCTCCCTCCCTGTCCTCCTACTTTTCTCTCTCCATTTTGTATGTATCCATTTAGCTACATCTAGCTAACTCTTCTTTTTCTCGAAGACCATAGGAAGGACAGGAGTGCATTTTGCCATCACTCCCATGACCAGATCGTATTCTTAGTTGGTGCTGAGATGAATATGAATGTAATTAACAAGGATCTTCTCAAATGTAGTGAAATGCTAAGCAAATTGTCTGTGTTCTGGTGCTTTGGTACCCTTGGGTAGCTTGCCCATATGATTGTGCCTTAGTGTTCAGGTACTGCCGTGGGTGTTGAACTTTTCCGTTTAACTTTGAAGTCAAATACTTTTGCTAATACTGTTTCACAGGTGACAAGCACCTGTACAGATGAAATCACACTACATATATCGCATGACAAGATATAATGCAGTTCACCACACTTATTTTCACCCTGAATTATCAGTGCATTTCTCCCACTGGGTAAACTTCTATATTGTAAATTATTGTCTACAATGAGAATTAACTCTTTTCTAGTAATGAGATCATTTTGATATTTGCTAATAAACGTTTTCCAAATGTGCTTGCTTAAGCATACCTTCTTCAACTTCTACTGAACATCTTTAGTATTAAATCAATGAGTATTCTCCTTAGTAAGGTTCAGCTGCACTTCTGCTGGAATAAACAGTGAATCCCTGTTAATCATTTGACCCCTGCTCCCTTTCCACCTGTGGAACTAGGGGAGTTAATATGACAACATGCATTTCAGATGATCAGAGAGACAATTACCAAGATTTCTGTAGAAGACATGAAGACATTTATACTGCACACGGGTTAATTCTGCATGTTCCTATCATCCATTTTACACTGAAACAGTCAACAATGATGCCTATACCTACAGTATATTTGCTGTATGACTCTGAACAATTTCTGCTCTGTAGTAATTTTGGATGTTTTATCTTTTGTAATTTTATTTTCCTTTTTCCCTGGAATAGATTATTTAAATCATCATTTCCAGAAGTTCAAATTTCATTTAGTATATATAGTATTAATTTATTTTTATCTGAAGAATCCATTAAAATACAAAAACAAAAAAGAACATACATAAAGCCTTCTATAAACAATCCATTATACATGACTATAGATTAGTTAGTAGTTTATTGATTCTGCTTATTATATTTTATCATCTCTTTGTCTGCAACAAAGAAGTTGTTCTGCAAACAGAAATTGTGTATTTTACTTTGGAAAAGTGAATGTTCTTAACATAGAATGTGAGTAAGTGAAAGTCATGCTTTAGAAACAGTAAAAGATAGTATTGTTTAATTTCACTTTTTTTCTCCCAAAAGTTATAAAATCAAATATTATTTTTATATATTTGTACAGTATTTTTAATACATAATCCATTGAAATCCTATTGGAATTATATTTCCAATGAATCCTGAGGCCTTTTATAAAACATATGTAATACAAAGATATTATAGTCGATGGATTAGGCATTATAATGTTATTCTCATGATGATGTGTGAAACAATGCCAGAACTTCAGTAGTGTACACTCTGAATGCACTCAAAAATTACATATAAATTATGTACCTACGTAAATAATTTGGAAGAGAATTAGGGAACAGAATACACATCCTGAGCTTTTTTCCCCATTTTTTAAAGATCTTTATGTACTTTTTAAATTAGATAATTTTAAACATAACTTTACAAACATGAAATAGGGTACTTTAAAGTACCAACATAAATCCAACATAAAGTCATCTGCGAGTTTGAAAACTGGGTTTTAGATTTGTTAGGACAGCATAATCATTTAAGAAATGTTTAAGGCACAATTCAACAACCACTTTGATTAATTATTTTTAGTTCAGTTAAAACATCAGAGTTTATCTCATTTTAAGATTACCCTTGACATATTTAGAAATCCTAATGCAGATTTTATGGCCCACACCTATCCCTGATGGTGCTAATGGACTAGACATAATGAATCATTCTAATTTGGATGAAAGGACCACACAACATTGCGGCAGTCCTTTAGAGAATTAAGGCTCAATTCTGATCTTCCAGACTTACGAATGCGTTTTTTGGATTAGGCAGCATATCTGTACATCTGTTGAGTCTCAAGGGGTGTACACTGAGCTAAGTATTCTGACCTTCCAATGTACTGTATCAAATGTGTGGCCTTGGGATACGAAAGGATTTGATTACAAATGTATTTTAACACTGATTTAATATATAATTATGGGGCAAAACCTAATTCCTACTTACATCTTCAAGTAGAAAATTCCAACAGTATTAAGCAGACAGTAGGATATTTTTTACCCACTGAGTATCACACTAAGTGAAAGAAATGGAACCCAGCCAGGATAATGCAAAATCAAGGACGATCTTCTTAAGAATAGCTTTAAAATCTTCTATCCATAAAAATAAATAAACAAATGAACAAACAAGTTTAAATCATCTTCTGTGAGTGTGCTACTGGTTGGTACACTGCTGTGTTATGCATGATCTAGGAAAAATAAACTGGAAGTTCCATCAGTAATTTTCAGTGGTTCTCCTTTCTTGCAGTTAATAAGGAAAAGATTTAATTTATACAGTGCAACATTCTGATACAAAAGTTTGTAAATAATCGGAATGTTGGATTATCCTCTCTTCACTTCCAAGTATAATTTCTATTTTCTGGCTGTTAAATATAGAATTCTATGAAGTGCCCTTTGCTTGGTTAAACTTCCATAAAATATATTTAGTACTTTCATATTTTAAAAGTATTTATTTTTTATTCCACTGAAAACTTCCCAAATACTACAGTTAAAAAAAAAAAAGAAAAAAAAAAAGCATGAATATAGACCTAACAAGGAAATCAGTTTCATAGAAATTAACACATCACTATAAAATATTTTAGGATTTTTAATCTCCTATCTATTCCATCAGCTTTTTGCACAGATTTTTAAATAACTAACAACGCTATTGAAAAAAACAGATTAATACAGGGAAAATACTAATCTCAGAGAAATTATATTTCAAGATTCAGTGCTTTCTCTTCAATGTGATGAAAAATCAGATCTCAATGATGGATTAATGGTGATTACTTTTTTTTTTTTTTTTACAGTTTCAGAGGTTTTGGGCCAAGAAGATGAACTGAGCGTAGTAGTACCTTTACTTTGTGTGCAATTATATCTTCCAGCTAAAAAGTATGTTTCATTACATAATCAGGACATTTTTTTCCCCCCCACTGTGTTAACAGCTTGAAGACTTTTTTTTCTCCTTTTCTGACATACATAAATACGAAAATGAATTTCCCTTAGAACGGCCAATGGCAGATGAAAAGGATCCTCATATTTGTAACTCATATGACATAGTCATGTAACATGACTCTCATCTGAATTACTTCAGTGGACTGATTATATGCAGCATGACGAAGAACTGCAACGAAGCAAGTTTGCATGAAAAAAAAAAAAAAAAAAAAAGGAAAGGAATGGGTGAAGGTCCTTCACTGGGATGAGAGATAATGATGGAGAGTCCAGCAGCAGAACTGGTGCATAAGGGGTCTGGTTCCAGTAAGACTCAACAAACAGCTCAGATCAGAATCTAAAGTGCAGGAAAACAGCCTGTAGCTTCGAGATTAGCTTTCTCACACTACTCCTGAGTTAAGCCAGTACAAACATCATCATGAATGCATAATTATGATTATGCACTACACTATGCATAATAGATCTTAAAATTGGGAAACAAAGAAGTAATGTAGGAATGCTATTTTCAGGCTTTTGGTTTTGAAGACAATAGAGCTTGGTGTAAGGGTAAAAGACTTTCTAGAAATAAAAACTGTTCCAAGAAAATACATTTTCTTGGAAAATTCAGATGCTTATGAAACATTTACACATAAAAGACTGGCTAAAAGGGAGACAGGGACCTTGTGCTATGCTCATAACTTGAAAATAACAATGAATAAAACCCACTCCCATCTCATTTTAACATAGCTTAGGGAACTCAAAAAAAAAATATCACTTCTGGACTACATAACAATAGACACAAAAGCTGACAGCTTGGCAAGTTTACATAAAGTATCCTTCAATCAGAAAAAAAAAAAAAGCGTTTTTTTTTTTTTTTTTTTTTTTTTTTAATTTATATAAAAAAAAAAAAAAAAAAAAATATTTTTTTTTTTTTTTTTTTTTTTAAATTATTTGCAAACAAAAATTTGACTATGAACCAAGTATTTCTGGGACTGATGATAGACTAGTATCCCAAGTTAATATGATGGTTTTGAAAGAGACTGATACAGCCTGCTGAAAGAGTACTGATAGATCCATTTCATTTACATGTGTAGATACAGCACAAATGACGAATGGAATAGCTGTGCACATCTATGACTTCAGAATATTGATGCCAGACTCATGCCAGTCAGCATTCCACTATTTAAGCCAGTTAAGCCCCAGCAGCACTTCGGCTCCGTATTCTCTGATGAGACCTTTCAGGAGCTGAAAAGCCTGTGATGGATCCTATGTCCAAGTTCCTCAAATGGAAGTGAACAAAATATCTCAAGGAGCACACATTCAAAAGAATAACAAATTTGAACCCATCTCATAAGAGGCAAGTATTTATTTATTTTTCCTATGAATGAAAACTCTAAGCAGATGATAAGAATCATGCTGGCCACCATCACACAGCGCACTGAATCTAAGCAATTAAATTAGAGCTCTATTCCACTGTTGGCTTGGACCAGTGTCATAAATAATTATTTTTAATTCCAAAAGATATTTTTTCCTTTACTCTTTCAAAGAAAAACAAATCAGAACCCTTCTGTTTCCAATAAAATTTCCAAATCAATTTTCACACACCTGACCAAAGAAAAAAAGCCAGTTTCCAAATGTTCTTAGTACTTCAATATCCCAGTGAAGTCAATAAAAGGAAAAGAAAGCCTCTCTTCAGTGCATGTGCTATGCAGCCAAGAAAGCAGCCTAACAACACAAACAGCATCAGTGACATGAAAAATCAAGCTCTAAAACAGCAAAAGCTTTAGAAATTGGCAGAATTAGAGTTCCAGCTATCAAACTACAGAAGTTCATAAAACTTTATACCAGAATTTCTCTTATTCTTGTCACAGAAGTTGACATTAAAATGCTACAGTACTCCAGCCACCCCCTCTATTTCAAACAACTACCACATATCACTTGGCACTAATTGGTAGCAGCTGTTCAAGGCAGGCTTGAACCTAGCAGACAAAGCAGCAGGGTTTTTTCCTGCTCTCTGGAGATAGGGTTCTCAGGTGAGGTCTAAGGCTGTCTGCTGCGCGTTGCTACGTCTTGCCTGGTAGCTGCCTGTGGGAGCAACCTCTCATGCATGGTTCCCCACCATGTCCCTTGTGAATGGTCTCCATTTTTAGGAAAAGTAAATGGATAAGGAGCATCACACCTGATTTTCACTACCTCAGACCATTTGCGATCACATCAGTGTCATAAGGTGGCTGAGGCTGGCAGGGCCTCCTGAGTCTACCTGGCCCACCCCCTGCTCCAGCAGGGACACCCAGAGCAGGGGTCCAGGCCCAGGTCCACGTGGCTACTGAACATCTATAGGGCAGGAAGCTCCACAGCTTCTCCCAGCCTGCAGAGCCCAGGAGTCTATGGCAGCTCCTGCTGATTTCAAGGGGAGCATTTGGGTGACAAACACTTGGAAACCTGCCCTCTTCCTTCCTCTGCTGCAGTTCTGACTTTTCATCAAACTTTCTGCTAAGTGGTGGAACACAAACAAGCTGTGACATCAAACACAAGCAGCAATGCTTACATTCAGCATGGGATGGAGCATGGCTTGAAGAAAAGTCCAAGACCACTACTAGAAGCAGACAGCCTCTGCCAAGATCTGTGGCCTGTGCCACATGCTGTGCAGGCGGCACCAGCCCCTTCTCACCAAAAGTTGAAGGGAAACTTAGTTCTTAGCTTCACCTGAGCGAGAAGCCAGGCTGGGGGAGCTGGCAGAATCCTGGACAAAGAGGGACACAGAGTGGGGGTGGGGGCTGCAGCTTCCCCGGGTATTATAAAAGCGCATCTTATTCTGTTTTTAATCAACGAGCCTTATCCAGCAATCAAGGCAGATATATAATAAGCTGAGCTACTCTGTAAATCTAAACATTCTTCACAAATAGAAAAGATACAGCCTGAGCTCTCTGATTGTTACTACGGCAACTATCTAAAATGAAAATCTTGTTAACCCTTCGCATGCTGTAGCCACCCGTGCATCAGTGTTAGCTGACTTCCATGCACTTATCTTTCCTTTCTCCCCCTCAAGAAATTCATAATTGTATTGCTTCACAGTAGTTATGCTCTGGTTATCCTATTTGGGACTGAAAGGATGGTGATACTTGGTAGTTTCACACATATGGCTGAGATTTGTTACTAGCTCATTACTGGGATTACAGTTCAAAAAACAACTAATAAAACATAAGAGAAAATCCCTAGATTACCTCACAAGGCCTATGATTTTGATTAAAACCTTGACAACAATAATGGGATGCTTTCTAGTAAATCATACTACTGTTTTTTTTTCTTTTAAGTATGAACTTATTTGGCTGTAAATATTGCATATTTGTCAGTGGAATTATTTCTGTATAGTACAATATAAACAGGTTACTTTTAAAACACTTCCTTACAGCTTCTATTTGTTAAGTACTGTATAGAACTGCCCATGATTTTAACAGAATGATCTGCTGACCTCATTGCCTTGAAAATTCATGGGGAGGCATCTGACTTCAAGTCTCTCTTAAATGCAGGAGAATTCAGACAAAGAGAAAATGGAATTTCTTATTTCCAGGAGAGTACAGGTGATGTTACAATCAAATTTGTGCATTTAACCAGCTGACTACTTCAGGCATTATCATCATAACATCCACGTGATACTGCCATGAGACAGTGAAATTCTCTCATTCTCTCTAATTGTAGTCTCCCACAGTTTATTGCTGAAAACAACAGAAGTCAAGGAGATTTTCTGAATGAACTGAATGAAGCTTGGGCATGGACATCAACTGTATTATTTTAGTACTGTACAAGTAGAGCAACACTTCAGAACTAGGCAGAATTAGACTCTACGTCATTCCCAGACATGCCACTGAAGACAAATATCAATTTGTCAATTATCAATTACTGTATCAATTACTGAACTGTTATTTTATGGCATTTATTTCAGTCAGTTCACCATAGATAAAGTTAAAATATCATTGCTTGGACGTTATTTGGTAACTGAATTACAGATTAAACTTAAAAAAAAAATAGTAAATAACATATTTTCCTTCCTAAAATCAGAATTGACATGCAAATGAACCCATATAGCTTGGAGTGGCTGAAGAAGTGTGCAGATTATCTTCTAAATCTTTTAGAAATGTTGTCCATGTAAGACTATTAACCTTCTTAATTTTTCAGTACATTAGATTAAAAGGTGCTATTTACAATTGAAAAGAAATAATTACCAAATTGAATATCTTAAAATTAGTGAAATATCAATACTACAGTACTCAATTTTATTAAAAGGAAACACTGAATGAGATTTTTACGTTTGCCTTAAGCTTGTTCAAGCTTTGAGAAGTGAATTGTTTTAAGAGTGCATGTCAGTGCATGATGTTAGAAATCTTAGTATGTGTTATTCTTAGTTAGAGAAAATTGAACTCATTTAATAATCTAGCTTTCTTTTCTTCTTACTTCTTAATAAACAACTACATTTAAAAAAAAAAAAAAAAAAGAACCACAAAAACCAACCAAACAAAAACCCCTCACAAAACTCCTTTGGAATGTACACAATGTGAAGGACAGGCTATTGGCACCAGACAAAAGAATACCTCTGATCTGATCAATTATATTTACAGTTCAGGTAATAACCCCTTTATCAGGATGAGTGAGGTACGTAACACATGTAAGGGCAGTGCTGAAATACATATCCATAGGAAAAAGTTAGTTAACAAGGAGAAGGACTTGAATTAGTTCCTCCAATTGTATTTTTCCAAATTCTGAAATTGTTCTCGTTTTCTGCTACATAATCCAGTATAATGCATTGTTAGTGTGTTACCTTTTATGTCTATTTTTTCTAATTTTTTTTGTTAAGTCAAATACACTTTATTTCCTTGAATTAGATTTCATATTTAATAATAGTATGATCACTAGATTTATCTTAGAGGCTTTCCAAACATCAAGTTTATTTATCAGTGTTGGCTTATTTCCCAGAAATATGGCCAAAATAATTTAAATATGTACTGGCTAGTCAACATACTACACACATAAGCAATTCCTCAGTTACTACAGGAATGTGTAACAATCCTGGTTTTCCACTGCATTATTCCAAATAAGATTTTTTAAAGAATTGTTACTGCGTTGACAATTTTTTGTGGACTTTTTATTCCCTACTACCGAGGCCATTTTCATATTACCTTTGAATTGCTATGTTTCCCTTAACTCACTCATTTACCAATAGTCTAGAACACTCTCCATCTTCTTCTACAATGTAGGCAGAATCACCAAGGTTGGAAATGACCTATGATTCTATGGCTTTGTGGGAAATATCAGTGGTAGGTGGACAGTTGGGTGATCTTGGAGATCTTTTCCAACCTCGGGGATTATATGCTTCTATGGTAATTCAGTCATTCTATGGTAAGGATCCTAGCTCTCTCTCTTGACTATACTATAGTTGTATTTAATTGTTTTGAAAGGATTTGTATTTGACTTTTTCCCAGGTCAGTTACAAGCATTTGTCTTTTTGGGAGCCAAACAGGGTCAAATGTTGTCTTCTTCTTGGGGAGAGTCTGCTGCATGTTCACTAGAGGTGCCCAAGCTTCTGTGTGTTTGCTGTCTTTGGCCAGGCACAAAGGAGTCACTGGGCTTACACCATATGAAAGCATCTCTAGAAAAGTTTTAAAAGGAATCAAGACTGCACATACAATTCATAATGGTTAGGACATCCATGGGGGGAGATTCTACTCTGTCACTGTAAATTGCTAAGTAAGCTTCTGGGATCTGGTATCTCATCATCAGTCTGCAACCCTCTCTTTCCATCACTGCAATCTACTCAGAAAATGCTTCCTAAATCCTAGCAAACAAACAAAAAGTAACAACAAAGTTACAGCTAAGAGCCAAACGTGGATATCACCACTTGGAAATCAACTAAATAAGGTTTATTTTTAATAGTGCTGGTACTTTGGAATTTTGTGCATAAACTTTGTAGACTCTCCTTGGTATATAACTAAAGGCAGCAGAAATAAATCACTAAAAAAAAAAAAAAAAAAAAAGGCAGGCTGCTGGAATCTACAGGCAATTCAACAAAAATCTTATGGAAATATCTGGCATTCAGTAATGAAAAAAATTAGTCCTAATTTTTGGTATTTTTTTAAAGAATAAATTGCATTGCACCATATGACTTACTTTCAGGAAAAAGACCCAAACACTCCTTTGTTCTGTAGGCATAAATAAATAAATAAATAAATAAATAAATAAATAAAATAAAATAGAGAATATTGCAAAGTTTCCAAATTCTGGATAAATGAACCCTTAAATTGTTTTCCCTAAAGACAGCCCTGGCATAAAGTGCGTAAAATAAAATATTCAGTGTAACTTTATGCAAATGCCAGGTTCAAGACTAACAATTAACAAAAGGAATCAAATTTGCTCAGGCATATCTGTTCAGCTATGCAGACTCATTTTTAGTTCCATAATAGACAAGCAAATAGTCAGCGGGTCATATTTTACTCAGAGAAACACAGACACTATTTCCACTGACGTCAAAAGTAATTGCATCTGTGGCTGGGAAAACGGAATTTAACTCAGTCTTTGTAGGTCATTTTTTCTCTGTACTTTCTCTGTCATTTAAGATTTTTTTTAATGTTAATAATTTCATTTCATATTGGAAAAAAAAAAATACTATGTTTGTTACTTTTTTTTCTCTCTCAGACTTTAAGGTTGAACCTTGAAGTATCTATTTCAGCATTGTTTCAGATCAAAGTAGGAGTTTCTCTGGGGCAAAGCTCAAGAATTACAGGCTTTGGACTACCTAAGCATTTACCTGTAGGAAGAAAAAAATAAGAAAACAAAACTTTTCTCTATTTAATTTCAGTTTATAAAAGTTAACATTGCAGCAAGTAAGACCTCTCTTAGTTTATTTTATACATACCATCAGTATGCATAAAGCTGTCATTTCCAGAGAGTAAGGAATTGGATCCATTACATTTCTTTTCTCCTGAAAATGATTACTAGTTAAAGAAATACCAGTCAGCTTTACAGGAAAACCCACAAAATGGACACGCTCCTGCTAACAGTGAAATCAGTGACACACACTCCATTGCTTGTATTTATAAATCACCAATATGTCTGTCTAACATATGAAAGGACAAGGATCAGAGGAAAACCAGTAACACTAAGGAAAGCACGTGCCAACCTCAATACACAAGAAGAGTTACGGTACTAAAATGATGAATGCACCAGAAGCATAATTAACTTGGTAAAGGGTGCTGGTAACATGTATATGAACACAGTGACATACAGGAAAAATGCTAGGAACTAGCATTTTGTATCTGAGTATCCTTGTAAGTGCATCCTCATACATTCCCCAGCAATGTGCTACACCTGCTCCAATCAGCAGCACTTGAGGAGAGCCAAGTAGCTACATTCACACATCTTTTCCTTTAAGCAATTAAGAATGACCATATATTTTCAGATTATGTTCAGGGACACCTGCAGCACCATGTTCTTCAAGTGCCTTTGAGGACATATGCTTTGCAAATAGCTTCACTATTTAACTCCTGGAGGATCAGTATCTCCTTGCACTGTTGCTCCAAAAAAATGCATTTATCCATCCCTATAGAGGTCTAACTTTAAATGCTTATTTCAGAAGCTGGAAAGGTGAATGAGTCTCCCAGGCAAAGTACTTGCTACCACTCTTGTACTCTCTATTCAGAGAAGAGCAGGTCTTGCCCAAAAAGACTGGGAAGGAAGGAAACAGCTGACATTCCTCCAAAATCTGTATTTAAATGTAGGTATATTTTTGTTTTCTTGTGTTTTTTGTTTTGTTTTGTTTTGCTTGTTTTAACAATAATAATTATTTTTTAAAAATAATAATTGTTTTAACTGTGAGTAGTTATCTGAGAGTTTCTATTAAAGACTCTTGGGGCTGGTTGGGATTTATCTTATAAAAGTCATAAAACTTCATTTTACTTCCCAAACATTAGGTTCTGTGTGAAGGAGATATAAAAAATTCCTTTTCCAATATCATTTCTAAAAGAACTCAATCACATGTTCCCTAAAGTTAAACTACAGCAACAACAACAAGAAAAAAACAAACAAACATAAATTTGGCAGGAACAGATTGTTTTAAATATTCAAATGACTTTGTAAAGAGTTCATGCATTTTAAAATCATTTGGATGGATACACCACCAATAGAAATTGCACTGAAAGAGGATACTTTCTATATAAACAAAAGACACAGTGAGTGAGTAAGGGCATTACATAAGAAAAGCCCTAAAATCACTGTCCGTATCACTGTTTTACTTGGCTAAAGTATTTTAGAAGCCAAGATGAAGGATCTAGACTCATTTATAATAAACTGAATCCTTCATATCTTTCATCAACAGAAGTTTTTCTAGCTTTCATTAGTTCTGAAAGATTTAATGTTTAATAGCTTGAATAACTATAATTTATACAGATTCCTAACTTCTTTTGTACATGGATATTTTCTCTCTTACCATCTTTCATCTTATTTTTCATTACATTCTGTTACAGTTTCCATTTCACTTAGTGTTTTAGTGACTGGTTGGAAAAAAAAGAAGAAAGAGATACAAGGGAGTCCTGAAATCTTCTTTCTCATGCTGAACACTACACAATTCAGAAATCATTCAACAGACATTAGCTAATCACTACTACACCGAAGGATTACATTATATAACAAGAGAAGCACAAACTTCCATTAAGAAACATTTGACTTCAAACTGCATGCTAAAATCAACAGGAATATACTATCTTAAATACTTGAGCAAAACTCAGTAAAAGATACAGTAGGCAAACATTGTAGTCAGCTCAGCAGTGATTACCAACTCATGCTCCAAATTCACTATAAAATGAAAATCAATATTTCCACAAGTTCCTGCAACATAAAAGATAACCTTCATTGATTTTTCTAGACTTAGGCCTCACTGATAAAATCTAATATAAATTTTCAACCACGAGGATTTGGATCAGAGCAGGGGTGATAAGTCCTGCACATCTCTTAAGAGGTGGAGAATTTTTTTTTTTAAAGTGCACGTTCATACTATTTATAATTTGCCCTGTGCAAGTGAAAGCCTTTTCCACCAGTGCTATCAGGAATCTCTTCTAATTTTTATTACTGTGAGGCTAAAGCCTGTTCCAGATAATTTGGAAATTTCAGGGGAATTGTGATAGGGCTGATGGTGCAGCCCTGGCTGACTTGAGAAAAGAGCTAACCCGTAATAGCCTCCATGGCCGTGCTGATTAAATGTTGCCATAGATGAAAGGCCTGCCATCGCCGCAATAAATTAACCAATCACACAAATCCCAAGTCAGTGCTAATCCTTCCTTGATACTCTGATCCTCTGATCAGCTCAAGGAGGTAAAGAAACTGGCTTGTGACGCTTGGTGCTCTAACCCCTGGATTTCATGTACACAACGAGCTAATGATATCTTGCTGACCAGTTCAATGGGATGAACTTCTCTCACAACCCTTAGGGAACACTGTGGCCTTCTTTAAAAAAAATGACAAGCACATGGCAGGTTTAGTGTTTTATGACGACACTGCAGGAAAACTAACCATCACTTGTTAACCACAGCAAGCATCAATCCGAACCCACGACGCATTTTACCAGTGCAAGTGATGGATTAAACAGAAACTGAGACACTAAACAAAGATGAATCATTCCAGTAATAGGGATCAAGCCACACAGCTTTTATTAGGGAAGTCTGCTACCTTTTGTATTAGGCTAATTTTTGTCCTCTCCTTACAATTTGGGGGCTTGGGGGAAGCAGGCAGGAGGACGCATGCACATGCTTGAGATTGAGAGTCCCTTTCCTTCATACACACACTAAATTGTATTGCCACAGCATGATTATAATCAGATTTAGACATAGACTCATTTAATCAATTAACAGAAGGTCTGAACACATGCAGCATTTTCTCATTAATTATGTGAATGCTGCCTTTCCAATACACTTTGTGAAATTGAGTCTGTGTAGTCTGCATTAGTGTACTTCATAATTGGGGAAATTCTTTTTTTTTTTTTTTTTTTTTTTTCAGTAATTGGTTGCTAAAACTACGAAAGCTCTGGGGTTTGCCTCTAGGGCTTCCACACATAAAGAGTTTTGAAAGTACTTCATTATCTCTCCTGGTCAGTTCTGTGAAATTAAAACTGTCTTCCCTTCTTTTTTGGAAGTGGTTTGAAAGGAGAGTTACTACAAAATACATACATACATGTCCATATGCCTGTGTGCTCGTGCAAATATGTACAAATACATATAAAATCACATAACTTTGGCTTGGCTCAGATTGTGCTATCACTGGAGTCAGTGCATGCACAAAGCACACAGGATTTGACTATTATTAATTCATTTTATTGAGGGACAATAGATGTCCAGGTATAAATATGTTGCCCAACTTCTTCGAGAGTAATTTCTTTTTCACAGTCAAATTGAATTTGAGTGAATTGCTAAGGTCTAAGGTTTTGGGATATTGTCCAAGTGTTCAGAATGGATACAATCTACAAAAACTAGCCTGTAATTTGGAAGAGCCACAGGAACAAGAGAATCAAGTGCTTGCCCTTTCTTGCCTTTATGTGAATGTTTAGTCTATCTTTTCATTCCTCTCCTCTCTTTTGGGAGGATGTACTTGAGCATTCTTGCCCCTGCTCTCTCATCCCTCCATGTCACCTTCTCTGCTAGCTTCCTCACATTGCTGGGCTCCCAACAGTAAGTCCAGCAGCAAGCCTTGTGGGATTTAATTAGTAAGAATATTAAAAGAACACAACTCCCTCATCATAATGCATTGTGGGCAAACATTTCCCCCATGTCATAGCTAGATCTGGCAAAAGCTGTATTCCAAGAAAAGCAGATGTTACTGCAGTCCAGAAAGGTACTTAAAGTACATGTGATTCAATAGAACCACAGAGGTTGGAAAAAATTAAATGGGGCTCTTCTGTCAAATTTAATCCTTTTGATTTTACCTCCGATGCTTCATATCAGTTAATATCTATCTACTCTAATGCTGCACTTATCCAAGTTAACTATGCTGCCTACTTAATATTTTAACTCTTACTGGCTATCAGAGCAGTACAGAAGATCATTCTTTATGATAAATCATTAAAATAATACGCTTTAAAAGTAATGTAGTAACCAAGTAAAAGTAAAGTAAACCAAGTAAAAGTAAAAGTAAAGTAACCAAGTGGAAGTGGTTTTTGCACACAGGAAGATTCTGACTTAATAGCCCATGGTGGAGCTTAAACTAAAACAAGCAACAGTTAAAAAAACTGATGAACAAAAAAGTAAGGTTGCTTGTTTATATGTATGGGTATTTGTACTTTATGAGGAAGGACAAAAGCCATATGGACAAAAGTGTTCTTGTGAAAGAGCTATACATGCTTTTTGTTCTTTGCTTCATGACATAATTGTTTAATGTTCATACAGTAGCGTTATGCAAAGTAAAAGACCTATTCCATCTTGGCTGAGTTAGGGACTTCTGTAAGTCCAAATGCACCCCCTACCAACTCATGCAGTGGGCATGAGCATATTTGATCCTCACTTTCTGAATATCATTGGACTGCCTGATACGATTCTAAACATAACCTGTAATTTGAACAAAGATGCGCCATATTTTCTCATTAAGATCTCCATTTCTGCCTGCAGAAATGGGAAAAAATGCACATACAACAGTGATTGCCCATACCACGCTTCAGGACCACAGATGGAGTCCATGCTCTGAAAACTTCAGTAGCTGGCTAACAAAAGCTCTATCTTCTGCTTTTCTGCAAATAGCATGGATAGATTAGATTACAATATCCATAGAGAAGCTAAAATAGCATACAGAAGGGAGACTTATAGTGCTATATTCATCTTTTCTCACAGAATCATAAAACTCATAGTACAGCAGGCACAGAATCCATTGCCATCAAACCACTAAAAATGGCAGCAGGAAAGAGAACTTGCACAATTTTACATGAATCGGAAAAAGTGGACTTTGTCCAAACATTTATTCTTTTATATTTCTGCAGGAATGTTTCTGTTATTGTTTAAGAAGAGAAGAAAAAGAAAAGATGACCACCTTCACGTTTTAACTAATCTCTGTAATATACCATCCTAACTAGTACTGTGGAAGTAGGCAAATTAAAAGGCCTATCAATTATCTTAATGCATATATGAGTATGTAAAAATAGTCCTCATTATGCATTCTTCTTCAGGTGACAATTTCACTGACTGCATTGTCTGTTTTGTCCAAATAGCAACAACAAGAAAGTAGATGAATCTGTTGCAGGCAAAGCCATCTTCAGTCCTATTTCCTCCACTTACATTATGTCCGTGTTTTGGTAACTCTTCATGTAGGGGGTGTTTGGTGTTTTGAATTGCCATATACTGAGCAAATCTCTATCACCAGTGCCTGCAGGGGGGTAGGGTGGCTCAGGCAGTGTCAGTGCTGTCTGAGCTGCAGCACCACAGCGTTATTTTAAGGTCAACAAAACGCTTACGGTGACTTCACAAAGAAAGTGGGTCAATCAGGTAATTGCAGAGCGTACCCAAACAGGACAAGCTTTATCAGCAGAATTGCTGTTAAATAACAAGGGTGGGAACACGAAAATACAGCGTGCGAGAAGAACTAATTTGAAAGATATAACTTGCACATTTCTGTCTGCAGACTGTATGATCTTCTTACTGAATTCTTTGTTAAAGAACAAAGTAATCAAATTTTAAAGTTTTTACTACAATAACCTTGGATCCCCTGGGGAATATTCAGTGAAATATGAGAGAGGTTTTAATACCTGGAAGCACAGCTGCATTATGGTAAGGTCAATTTAGGAGCACTATTGAGACTCTAGGCCATAATGACTCCATATGGAGCCGGATAGTAGCTAAGGTAATAAACTTTCACAGTGTGATTTCTTTGCTCAGTGCAATAGTAGCATAATTCGGCAGTTACTCATCTTTCATTCAATGGAGAAGGTTTTTTTCCCCCTTTTTAAGAGCTACCATGTGCTCATTCTTTCACAGAAGGTTTACAAATCCAAAGAAAACATTAACTGAATTCCAAATGAAAAACTCTGAATTTTATGAGTGTCTGAATGTTGCAGAAAGGAAGAATTCCTCAGCTCTCAACCCCTACTCAAAGATGTTTCCGTTTGTCTTAAAAACGGGTGTTAAATAGATATCAGCCTTAGCTTCCATAGTAATAAGAAGACACTAAATGCATTTAAGGACAGAGAAATAAGAAATTGGGGACAGCTGCGGACAGCAGATTTGGGACACTGGTATCATGTATGTAACAAATCTTTATTAATAAGTACATTAAATCCCATATTTTTCATTTATAACTGCTGCATAATTTCCTGTTAACACTTCATGTAAATTCCAGATAAGGTAATAATTTTTTTTCAGAATTCTATTTCTGTTTCATTATATGTTCTACACTCTGCCCCACAGGTCAGTCGCATGATTGAAGTTTTATGCCTCATTAAAATTCCCCTAGTTAAAACATGGAGACAGAATTTTGGTAATTCCTTTCTCCACAACTACAATTAAACATTCCACTGGATTCCTGTATTACTGCAATCCAAGTTTAAAAATTACTGTATGGCGAGATGGTCAAGGGGTCTAAATGTCCTAAACATAAGGCTCTTATCTTTCTTTGCTCCAATGGCTGAAAAACCCTGCACCACCACCTCCCAGTTCAGTATTTCTAGCTAGCAGCTGCTATCAGAAACCTAAATAACAAAAATATGCAAACTTGCACACTAATTCCCTTTGGAGATAGATCTTGGCTGCAGCCCTGTCATAAATCAGAGAATTTCGATATGAAATGAGGCAAGCAGCTCTAATCATTTCTGCATTTCAAATTGGATCACTGGCTCAATCACTGGGCTTTTTTAAACTGCTTGCCTAAGAGCAAATGTGAGGCGGGAGATAATTCTGAAGAAATCTCTTCTTTTGTGGCCGTAGAACTCTTTTAACTGTTTCAAGACTGAAGGCCACATTTCAGTGATAATAACATATATCTGCTGTGTGAGATATGGATCCTTAAAGACATCCTCCCTCTCTTTCAACTCATAGAATTCCATCAATATCTGCATATATTATATATATTAATATATGTGCATGTGCATATGGGTGTTTGTGTGCACAAAAAGAGAGGGACAGAAAAGACGAGAGAAATATCTGACATGTAGCCTCAGCGTATTTCCTTTTCGAATTTTCTCATCTTCCTTGACTCGGTGTGGGTTTCAATTGCTGCCACTACCACGTAGTTAACTTTCTATATATATAGTCAAGCTCTTTGGAAATTTCTTTAAAGCCGACTACCAAACTGGGAAGGAAATAAGAGGGAAATTTAAGATGCAGGGTCTCCATTTCACAAGTGCAGTAACCCTCACCTACCCAGGGTCTGGCTCAGAAGACAAGGCAAACAAATAAAATGAAACAAAAGTCTTCCGTAATCCTATACAACATGCAAAGGCCTCCTTCTTACTCAACAGAGTCTTGAAATTCTCTGTTTCTATACTATTGATTTTCTGTTTTCATGCTTTTTCTAACTTTGAAAACAATATATCACAAAAAATTACTCTTAGAGTCAATTACTGTGTGAACAGCATCCTCTTGACTATTTTCATGCTTTGAGTATCCCCTCTTTTTCACCCCGATCATACTGTAGGCTTGTTGCAGTTTCAGTATCTTCATTGCAATGCTTTGAAATTGAATTTAACTCTATTATCAGTAGGCGTTTGAAATCTCACGTAAGCCTAATAGTGATCAGATGGAATTTTACAGCCAAGGTCCCTGAATTTTGAGGACTAATTTAAAATGTTTCTCTTTTTTTGTTTGTTTGTTTCAGACAGTTAAAAAATATTCCCCACATCATTTTTTTTTTTTTTTTTTCTCCTTTTTTCTCTTTCTGACACTTCATCCTTCATTTTCCTTCTAGGAGCTGGATTTTCCCTTTGGATACATAATATTCTGCTCTCCCCCCATATATTCCTTTCATTTTACGAAATTCAGTAAACTACTTCATTCAGCACCGATGGCTTTAGTAGCATCATGCAATATTAGTGCAGCAGATATAATGCAAGCAATATAGTTTCACATTTTCTCCATGAAGTTTGAAAAAATGCTGGTAGCTAAGAGGATCCACAAACTGTGCTGTCTCCCACATTCAGTTCTCTCCAGGTTTGAATACGCACATGTGTCTTTTTATATATACCTGTGTTTATTTATTTATAAATGTGTGTGCGCGCACACATGAATTTTTTTCAGACGCTTTGACAGCTACAATGGCCATACTGTCAGTGTTCTATTTTGCTTTGTACACATGAAAGGGAAATCCAAAGGACTCTAGTCAGGATTGCAAGAGATTACACTGAGTAGCCCAGTTCACCAGTCTGTGTGTCCTTGTTCCTTGTGACACACAGGACTAAAAGTTGGAGCCAGCAATCCATTTTCAAATGATGCTACAGGGCACTTTTTTTTTTTTTTTTTTTTCCTTTTTTTCTTCTTGGTAACCAATTTTATTTGAAAAAGACTCCTAATTCATTCCCCTGTGCCTGAGTAAAGTTTGGCAGAAGGGTAAAGCCAAGGGTGATTCTACCAGCCTACTCACAGAGCTGATGACCATAGGACAGTGCTGGCTTCAGGGCCAGCAGACTGCACCAAAAGGCAGCACACCTAGCTCACAGCCCAGCCATACTAGCACCAAACCCACGTGATGCTTTTACTCTTCCATTCGAAACAATGTGTCCAATGTTAATACATCAAGCCTCATGGGGTCTTGCCCGTTAAGTTTGAGGATTTGAATCTCATGAATGCAGAATCTGCATTGTTCTCAGCTGAGGTCACTTTGCTGTGCATGTAGGAACAAGCGGCCTGCTTCAGCAGCTTACAAGTGTAAAAGAATTGTCAAACTCATTTTGAGCTCACCTCTGTTTCCTCTGTGTCTCAGGGCATGCAATCAAAAATCCTCATGGTTCACCGGGGAGATGAAGCCATGCATTAAAGCTATTTTAGGAACAGAGTGCTTGGTGTTACTTCTCTCACTCGCCTAACCATCAGCGATAAACACTTAGACAACCTCTCATTATTCCACTAATCCCGTCTGTATTTGTACACTCAGAAAGGCCCCAAACTCCACACAGTAGCACACGTAAAACAGTAGCCCTATATCAGGCCTGAAATTATGCTCCCAAGTACCACATGCATCATGATTTAAGTGATAAAGTAGGTGCCAGCAAAAGTTCGATTAAGCAACCATTACTCTTCTAATGTATGTTATCATACTTTCCCCTCTATTCAATTTGGTTTAAAAAGTCCTGGTAATTAATGTAACAGTTCACCTAAAAAATGATGCACAAACAGACAGTTCACTGTAAAGTTTTAATTTTAAGTTAATTTTGAGATATTAACTCTTCTTGGTACATATGTAAAAAATCAAAAATTCAATATATCTAATATTGAAATGCTTAACTGTGGCCTCAAGTCTCCCGTACAGAACACTAAATGAAGGGAAGTTGTAACAGTTTATGGAAAACATCTGTTTTAATTCAGATGTTTCTCATAAGCACAGGATGTAGCATAGATGTGGACAGGTGCACAGAGCTGCAGCACGCCACCAAGTTACATATTTTTTTCTCCCTAGGGACAAATAAAAAATTTACTGGTTACCATGCTGCTTCTGTTTTCCTTGTCAGTGCAGCAGATTTAAATAGCTTTTCTGAGCCTGGGTGCACAGGCTTCTCAGTTATTAAAATTCAATGTGGTAGTACTAAAATTCTAATATTTATAATCTAATGAAACAGTTCAGGTTTCAAAATCCTAAAAAGTGTCAATCTGATGTCATAATAATAGAGGAGTTCAGATAAAACATCAAATCTGCAAAGGCTGCAAAAAAGCTGCAAAACTCCCTTTATGCAGTACTTGTAGGAAAGGGATTTTCTTCATCATTAGGACCCAAAGCCAGAGGAGCAGAATTTGTGAGTTCTCTATCACAAGGTACCTGTGCAACCTATTAACTTCCACTGAGTTTGCATGGTGTGACATCTTGAAAAGATTTTCCTTGAGAAATGTTTGTTGGGAGAAAGAAAAAGGAACGCTGTAAGGTGCGAAATTCAGCCTCTTCAATTAATTTAATTAATTTAATTAATGCAGCCTATTAATTCCTTCTTTTCTCCTTCCTGAGTTCACCTTTTAGCTGGGGCATTCAGAGAAAAGAAGAAAGTCACAAAAAAACAAGGACCAGAAATAAACTGTCCCAGCTGTAATCCTGGGATACTGCTACACCGAGAGAAGATCTACATTTTAGTTTACCTTTGGTCTTAAATGTCCACCTGTCATATGGATGAAACAAACAAAACCCCTCTCGCCTTGCATACAATTGCTACACTTGTGTTCAGGGGGCGACATCAAGCACTCCACTATATATTACATGGGGCAGAAAGTTTTCAGAGGCTGACTGCTATAAAAATCCTGAATTCTAAAGATCATTTTTCCCTCTGTTTATGCCTGGAATATTAAATAGAGAGACAATGATAAACAATACAGTGAACTAAATAAAGTAGAATATGAACAAATTTAAAGAAAAATATGAAAAAATACCATAATCTACAAAATGTAAGGCTTTCACAGCTCAGTAATGTCTCATTTTATACTCTGTTTTCATTTTTTATTTTTTTTCTTGAAACTATACATGCTATTATGACAATATTTAAATACCCAGGTACAACTGCTACATTCTGAGTTTAAACTTACACAAGTCCTGAGTGTTTTAAAGTTAAATTATACGCAATTAATACTGAATAAACTTGAATCCTTTCATTGATACCCTTGTAGTGGTTGAAAAAACACAACAGCGTTCATTGCTCTGCACTTTACCTTTCAAGACACCATGTCTCACTTCTACCCCCTCACACTCACTGTACAAAAGGTACAATTACACAGATCAGAATCTCTCTACCTATCACTGACAAGCTAGCCATAATCTCACTTCAGACACTGGAGAACTTTTTGAGCAATTTTTCTTACATGACCTACATCTTGTCACCTGATTTTTTTTTTTTAATTTATTTAATATGGAGAGTTGCAAAAATGCTTTATAACTCATGATGAAATGGGACTCAAATTCAAAAACCTCTTAAATTTCAAGCCTTTCTCAAGTTCATTTTGAAAGCAGAATATAAAATGAACTTGAAAATGATGGTTCAATCTCTCAATCTCAAGGGAATCAAGAGTCGTATTAGCATTGCCTACAAACTCCTAGATGGCCACCAAGGAGGAAGTGACTGTATCTACCTGAGGGGTTTCCTCAAAAACAACCTTGAGCGACATCCTTTTCTCCAGCACAAAGCTAGGTTCAGATGTGACAAGAGGACTTGGGCTTGTCAAAAAAAACAGAAACACCTGATGAATAATCCAACTACAACGGAAAAATAATCATGCTGGTCAAAGTAAATATACTTTAAAAAAAAAGATTGAAAGTATGATTCCACCATCCCCATTTCGATTGAGACTGAACAACAATAACCTTACGTTTTCTTCAGTCTCGTTGACTCAGCCAAAAATATAGTTAACAGCTCTCATAGTGAGGAGATTGACTTAAAACAAGCACAGTTCAGATCAGAGGCAACACATTTCTTTTAATACACTCTTTTGAATATTGAGAAAGAGAAGACTACCATATGATAAAAAAAAGATTTTTTCTCATTCTGCTTTCCATCTCTGCTTCATTTTACACAGGAATCTTTTCTCTTTACAATTCAGTGCAATTTAAGTATGCTTGTGTAAACATGGATTATACCACATCAGAAACCAAGTTAGCTATCTCAAGAGAATTTGTATCTCTGCTGTGTGTAAGTAAGCAGATTAATTCCAAGATCAGGCATTACCTAATGCATTTTCAATTCAATTTCTTCTTTTCTTTCTGCACACAAGATCAGGGAAGTGGGATTATTTTATTAATTTAACTAATATTTTGCATGTTTTCCCTGTTATCTTTCTTTCCTTCAAAAATTTTGTTAGCGCCTAGTGTGAGGGACTTAGTATGAGCAAGGATGTGTAAAGACAAGAGACCTAAGCCCTCAACACCATACCGAGAAATAAATGACATAGGGAATGACAAAGTTTTCCTCCCACTGCACTACTAGAAATAAGGAATCCTCACGTATTTCAAATACTGATCTACAGTGGCACATCCTGCCTGGGGTAAGCTCAGTTATTGTATGAAATTTAGGAGAAGATTATTTATTCATTAACATTTATGCTGTTTTTATGGAAAATCTTAGAAGTAGTGCATGAGCCAGTTTGTTTTTATTACAGCAGTGCCTCCTAGCACTGTTTAAGGTAAGGGTCTGTCAACATATCACAAAAGCATAGGATTTACTATGTAAGATCAGTCCACTTGCCCATCAAGCCTGATAGCTTGCTTCTAGCAATACCCATACCTGATGCTTAAGTAGATTGAAAATTAAGCCCACAATACACTTGACTTGCTGTGTAATGTAAAACTCAGGTGGGGCAGAGTCAAGAGAATCCTTCTTGGTGTTTTTAGTGGGTACCTACCATTGAAAGATAAGACTTGATTACATCTATATAGCTAGCAAAGTAACAAGCAAGCAATAGAAGTGTATACCTTTATTGATCAGCCCTGCGATGAGTCACAGCAATGACTGTGCTACCTTGGGAAGAGAAACTAATCACAAATACATGTTTCACACAACTACTGATCATTGTGTTGATTTCTTTTGGCTCAAAATCAGCACCAAATTTTAACTCCAGTCAGTGCATACTAAGTAACCCGAATGGATGGAGCTGGACATTAAGGAAGGGCAAGCCCTTGAGCACAGTTGAAGGAGTCTTGAAGGTCAGTAAGAAAAAGGACAGAGCAATTAGAGAATGGAGAAGGAAAAGTGGCTGTTAAGAATATGATAAGAACAACAACAACAACAAAATACTGGGGAAGTAGAATAAAGAAACAATTAATTTAGTAACAGAAAGAGAAGAGTGGAAAAGGACAAACTGGAAAGGTGAAGAAAGAGGTGAGAAGGAAAGTGCTAGAAATGGAAATAAGGGATAACCATCACGAAATGGGCAGAGGGAAAGTGAGGTGTTAAGGGAATCTACACAGAAGGATGTGAAATTGCATGGAGAGAGAGCAGTTGTGGTGTGCATAAAGTTGTAAAATATAAGCATCAAAATCCCTGAACTTTGGCTTTCCCTCATCATTCTGGACTGTTTTCTTTCTAGGACTCTACAGTCCCACATTATCAGGTACTCCGACAGAAATATTCAGAAAGTGAATGAGATGTTAAAAGTTAAGTTTCTTCAGGAAGATATGGAACAGCAGAAACTGTTAAATACATTTACTAAACAATCAACCAAACATGCCAATAAAGAAAAATCTGTACGTACAGTCGGGGGGTTAATGCTGAAGTTGCTGCAGATCTAAAGCCATTTGGAGAATGCTTTTCCCCTAAGTTAAGGATAAGAAGGACATTTCTACCCCTTAAATTTCTACCACTACACTCTATAGTTGGTATTTCTCCCAAAACCACGTCATCCTTACCAGGATCTGCACAAATGCAGCTATAATCTATAGTGCATGCCATGACATGTAAGCTGAATATTGTGTACAGCCCCAAACTCACCCTGACACAAAAAAAGAGGGAATTTTTTTCTAAAAATACATGATTTTTTTTCCTAGACATTTGTGAAATTAGTTATTTTAGTTGTCAGCCATTCCAGAGAATGATGTTCATATCTAAAGTTAAAATTAATACAAATGACTGAAGAGGCACAGCCTCATTACAAAGGATTTATACACAAACCCTCTTATCAATACCAACCTCCTAGTTCTTAGACTCCTAAAGACAGAAATATGGAGCTACAAATAACATTCATTTCCCAATTACTATGCCAACCAGCTCTTTTTATTACAGGCTGTATTTGCATTTGACTGACTGGCCTACTGGAAGCATAGCACTGCTAGACCACCATCAAACATTTTCTCTTTTTCAAAGACATAATCCAGACTACGCACACCAGTGCGATATCAATTGGTTTAATCATTCCTTTACATGATAAGGGACACCACTCTTTGCAAATCTGGATTTTTTAAAATAACTTCATGTTCCAATTTTAACCCATCTGTTATGAAATGGTGAGAAATTTGTGCAGTGTAGTTGTTTGATAGACTACTTACTTTCTTCTGTTTTTCTTCAGTAGTACATTTGGGAATACATTTTGTTTCTGGTTACTATCTGCATGTGATATTCATAAAAAGTTTCATTTTTTTCTATCACGAAGAGAGCGATTCCTGCAAGACTAACTTTTATTTGCAATTTTTATGTGAAGAGCTTAAACAAATTAGTTCAATTCATAGTCTGGTGTTGTACAACTCTTTGGGTGTCTGCTAATCATTCAGGGGATAATCTTGTAACGCAGGCATTCGTTTAACCTGTAGGAAACCTGAGACCTTCAGAGTGCTGTCAAGCAGGTCCATTAATCTCTGTGTACCTTGATCTCCTATTTTAAAAATGGTGATCAAATTATACATTTCTCCCGCTCTTTGTCTGTGTTCTCTTTGTGGCCTCTAAATTCTTTCAGGAAGAGATTTCTTTTTTTATCACAGTCTTGATTCAGACATAATAATATCAACCATAATAGCAAGATCTGTTTAATAGGCTAGTCTGGATACAAAAAAACTTCTTGGCATAGAGAGTAGAAATCAAATAAATACATAAACAAAGTTAAATAAAATTCTAGAGCAAAAATAAATGCTCACATTATTTATATAGGTATAATTGCTTGTAATCTCCTCCTGTTTCATTCTAACTGCTTCAGATTCAGGCTTGAAATGAAGCTCTGACTTCACTCACATACAAGTTTAACAGAAGGTTTTCACATGCTGTATGTAGGCAATATGAGCTACTAATAGAAGAGAACATTTTGTTATCATAAAGGCAGAATTCTGGCTCTTCACTCTGTATTTAGTGAGAAAAAAGGGATATCCATGGAAAAAAAAAAACACCTTACTTCTTCAGATATATTCAATTGTCTTAGTGACAATTCTTGTTTTATGTATATCTGGGAGTAAGGCAGAAAACTCTAGTGCTGGGTTTTGCATTGTATTTAAAATTAGCCTCATTGTGTCTCAAATTAGCCTCCTTTCTTGCCCCACTTATGCACCTGGAAATCTATATCTAGCACATTTTGGTTTTTGAAATAAAGGACAATTGAAAACTGACAGTATTCCATGAATTTTAAACTACACCCCATTTCAGAATTCAGACTGCAAAGAAAGAAATAATTCAAAGAATTAAAATTGTTCAAAAAGTCTAAGTTTAAAATAAATCAGTATTTAAATCTGACTGCTTAAAAATCTACCTTGTCAGTGAAGGCCATGTTCTGGAAGAGTGCATGTGAGAAAACACCTATTTTTTGTCCGCAAATACCACAGTGTAGTATCAGAACAATTCTTTCAGGGTGCCCCAAGATTAAAATACTTCCATATAGTTGGGGAAATAAAGAAAAATCTATCTTGAAAATGAATCTGTTCTGCTCTGTGATACAGATATCTAAAATCCAGATGAATTTCACAGACTTCAAAGATAAATTATTCCCAGTTATTCTGGGATGATTCAAAAATGTCTCTGCTCCTCCTCCTATTTGTTAAAAATAAAAGTAAAATAAAATCTGTATCTTAACTATTCAGATTGAACCCAAAATTATGCCTTTTTCAATGAAAATATGGAAATGCTTCACTTTTTGTGAGCAAAATACTACTCAAATATCCTTATGCACATGTTACAGGAGAAGAATTTCACCTATATAAATCTACTTTGATATTTCATATTTGGCATTTCTTTATTCTTTTTTCACATATGATTATATTGAAAGAACAGCATTTATTTGATTTGAAAGGCAATATGGTGATAGTGAATTCAGTCATGCTTTTACTGTTAACACTGGTGCAATGATTTATTCATTTGTCATTCCACTTATTTTTGTGCCTGAAGAAACATAAATTATAGTTACACCTCTTTATAACTACCATTTGGCACATAATGTGATACTGGTAGTGACATACCATACATAATTAGAGGGGCATGTGACATTAAACTTATTTTGTTTCAAATCGGAAACTTTCTGACTTTGTCTAATGAAAGCTACCACTCCTGTCTGGAATATGTTCATTTCTCAGAGAACAGTGTTATAAATTTAGATTGGTGTGTCAAATGTGAAGAATTGTAATCGAGCTGTTAACAGTGAAGGAAATCTAAGTCAAGCCACAAGTTAGAGTTTAAGATGAGAAACACTCAGTAATGAGCGACATTATTGAGACTGAAATGATTGGTAAACTCAGTCTAGGTCTCAGAACATTGGTAGGCACAATGCCAGAAATTCATTCAAATACAGATTTGAGCATCCAAACGAGAAGCTCATTTCATGCTAGAACATGGAAATCTCCAAAATTGTTTTTATTTTGCACTGGAATGATTTAAAAGATCTATTAAAATATCTCTTGTGGTCATTCTGTCTGGAGCAGTCCAGTACAATCCTGCTACTTCCCTAGCTCAGTGAGCTACACATGAAGCTCTTTGATTCCAGCTTGAGCCACAAAACTAGTGGCACTCCTATTTTGCAGTGAAATGATAAAAACAATTGCTAACATGACTGTTAACTTCTAAGTTTTTAATTTATGCTGTTCGACTTTTTCATTGATAACACAGGAAACATTCATGTTCTTGACTAGAAACAGAAAGTGGCACTCAAGCAATCCACACAAGTATCCATGGGCACTCGGTCTCCTTGACCCAAACCCAAAAGATCCTACAGAAACAGTAACCATATTGTACAGTAAAACAGCATTTATGGCACTCCGTGTTTTCTTAGTGCTCACCTCCAGCGGTTGTGCACTGCTGCACTGGTAACAAGTTTGTCATTGAAAGATTTCTGTTGGCAGCACATGAACTTCTGAGCTTTTCAAAGTAAGTTTGGCACTGGGCACTAAAAAGGTTCACCATCTCTGATACAGATTATATATTTCTTTAACAGCCAGTGAGTTTAAAAATTCCCATCTAAATCAATGCTGCCAATTTTTTTTTATATTTTCTTCCACTAGATTAATGGATGTAGGAAGAATTCCCTGAAATCATCTGCAAACTTGCTGCCTTATTGATTCACCATGTCTGTAAAGCTCATGTCTGCTGCTTTACTGTGATGTAACTGCTGTTTATTAAACTAATCTCCATAAGCTCAGCTTTAACTTTTGCCTCCCACACTTGCTTGTTGCCGTTGTATTCGGGGCTGGTGTAAGCCTAGGACCTAAGCTAGCTGAGATTAGCAGCTGTCCTCTTAGTATCAGATTCAGACAGAGTCTAGCACAAAGGAGCACCAGTTCCTGATAGAACCTCAACATGCTGCAGCACTACAGATGTTAAATATCATAACAATCATTGTATCTTCCTTACACAGCGATGTTAGTGAAGCTGTACAGTTTTCAAGGAGCCCTTGTTTCACTTTTCACCAGCAGCTGAAGCAAAGAACACATTTCCGTTACAAGATGAAGCTGTACAATCTCATCCAACAAATGATCTCACTCTGACCCCCACACTAACTTTGCTATTAAGCAAAAACAGGCACATTTTCAAATATTGATTCCAACTAATGTCTGATCCTAACAGGCATGATCTTATCTAGGCCCTACTATAATAGAAGGAGTGTCAGAGTTAAACAGAATAGGTTTAGATAAGATCACAATCTTCCTCACCATGACGTGATGCTATCACTGAGCAAGTATTGTATTTGAAGTAATTATCATTAATAGATATTGGCAACAGGAAGAGTGGCCACTGCTAAGATCTAAACAAATTTGCGCATGATAAAATAAAACAAGTTTTATCTCAGTAGTGGATAGCGATATGTTCCGTCCCCTAAGAGATTTCACTGCCTTTATTTTTTCCCTTGAAATGATGAATATTCAAATAAGAAAGAAATACTGAGTAGCAACGTTGCTACTTTAGTTTTTTCTCTACCTTTCCTTTTGTGGCAAACTGCCACTTCAGCCTTCCTGCTGCTTTTCTAACATCTTATCTTGGCCAGACGTCCTGCACAGTGCTACATGGGCCAATTCTGCTTTATGGCTTTCACTGAAGAGTGAAAATCCTTTCACATCCTTCTACACTTTGGACTGTGTGGTTGTTTTCTTAATTGAATTCTTCACTGAGAAATAAGGGGTAGCCCAACAGCTGACTGTCTGGAGGTGAGCACAGGCTGGGGCAAACACTGTAAGAGGGGTACAAGGCTGACAGACATCATGCTTAGTTTGGTTGCTGCCTCCCTGTTCATTCTGATCTCGGCAGCCTTACTGCATTTTCAAAAAGAAGGTGCTGTAAAAGGAACACCTGCTATGTGCAGATTCCCTCTGAAACTCGTAAGTCTTCCTCCCCTGAAGCTGGTAGCATGTAAGGCCAAAACAGCATAAAATGAAAATAGTAATTGATAGCCCTGGAAAAAATGTTATCAACCTAGGAAAACTGAAAACACTGGTATAAGAAAAAGAAAAAAAACCTCAGTTGATAGTTATGTGTGTGATTTTTGTAATGAAATAGCACAAGCATAGCTAAACTTTCATACAGAAGAGCTACACAAAAATGACACATGGGAAAAGGATGCAGACCTAAAACTCCTTTAACTATTTATCCTTAGGAGAAATAAGTGCACCACATTTAGAAATAAAAGGGCACAATCAGTTTCTCTCTGTCTGTTGTGATAACAATATCAAGCTCCAATATGCTGTTCTTCATCCTCACAGTACTCACAAATATTAACTGATTAAATCAATTTTTAAAATATTTATTTTCTAAATTAATTGAGCACTTGACAAGATTACCCAAATCTTGGTCTTATGCACAAAAACCCACACACTGCTTTTCCACTTGTCTTCATGTATTTGTCTTCTCTAACGTGTGATTAACTCCAGAGCACTGAAATCTTTTTGATAATCACTGAAGATGAATGTATCAGGACAATCAGCAGCATATGGAACAGAATGTTGCCAGATGTTAACACGCTAAAATAAAGCAGAACCATCCATGTACTCCGTATCTCGTCTAAAAATAATATACTCATTGACCTTAACCCTATCAAACCAGTTCCATCTCCAAGGTCAAATAAAATAAGAAATATTTATCTTCTACAGAGAGGTTCACAGACTGTAGTGGTGGTGTTCAGTGCCATGAAATGCTAGGCATTCCTCAGCCCCACTGCTCTGAATGAAAGACTGGGGTGCTCAGCACCTCCTCCTGCACCTCAGCACTGCGTGAACTCGAGCCCTAATACACTAACTGGCCCTTAATATTTCTGGTTGCTTTGCATTCCCTTTGTATTTTTCCAATGACCATAGGTGGAAATGACCAGTAAGAATCGACCCCTAGGCCTATAAACTGTAACACTTGGCAGATTTGCATACTTCACATGTCGTCTGTAAAAAATAAATTCAAGAATCCTTGTTAACCCAATAATTTTGATGCAATACCATCAATGCTGCTTGCTGCTGCAGCTCTCATGAACCTGAGGCCATGGGGATGGCACTGGATGCCAGAGCCGAGCCTCTGCTTCCCCACACCTCACGGCTCTCCCAGAGCATTCTGCAGGTGCCACAGAGCAGCCAGAGAGACACAGAGAATTCTGACAATACCACACTTCTAGAGAGTTCAGGAGACTTCAAAACTATAGGGGCTACAGTGAATAAAGAATGAGACTCCAGTCGAGTCCCCTTGGGATGGGGGGAAACTTAGGGGACGGAACAGGGAAATGCTTACTGAAGTTCAGACAGGCTCTTTTGCCCCATGGGCTCCCGCATGCCACAGATGGAGCAAGCGGCGCAGGTGTGACTACAAAGCCACTGCAGCACTGCGCCAAGTGCTAGCAACTGGCTTGGTGGAGGGCATGTGAGGAATGTTAAGGAGGAACAGCCACTCTAAGTGGTCTCACATTTGCGAGAGGTCAAGTTCTCAAAACACGGATATCCTTTTCATTTTCCATTCTGCAATGAAATGTTAACCACGGTGGGGAGAGGGGAGAGCTTTCAAATCAGGGCATGAAGGTAGCTGTTGCTGTTACTGAGTGTTAAGGGCATTTACTGCCCCAGAAACTGCACTAGAGAACAAGCGCTGCTGATGCAAAAAGCCTTCTCACAAAGGTTTCCACATCCAGCCCACGGTGTGTTCACTGTTTCTCCGCCTGCCTAATCGGGGCCCTGGTACCTGATAGCGGGTGGCAGACTACAGAAATCAAGATGCAGCTTACTCCCTGAGGCACCCTGAGCACCAGATCAAAGTGCACACATTTGGCATCCTGAGAATCCAATGCCACTGCTCTCTCTTCTCACATCTCTGACACAAACCTGAGACACTGATCCTCAGAAAACAGACAGTATTTCTTAAGAAAATAGTACAGAACACTTGAAAGCAAAGTCCAACATAAAGCAGAAAAAATTCACTGAAAAAATAGCATTCATTTAAAACTGGGTTGTTTGCCACATGTTAATTCTAACTTTCATAAACAAGAAACTGGAGCAGGAAGAAGAAACATCCGTAAGAAAAAAACCTGCAGGAAATTAATGAGGGACATGTCAAAGAAACATAGAGGCTCACTTTCTTATCTCCCAGCAAGTCCTTGTTATATTTCAATTATATTTTGAAAAGGGTATCCTCCGCTGTGTGACCAACTGTCTCACTTGCCATAATGTCCCACCTGCCATTTTCTGCAAAAGCGGGTCTAATTCACACAATCACAGAATCACAGAATGGCCAGGGTTGGAAGGGACCTCAAGGATCATGAATCTCCAACCCCCCTGCCACAAGCAGGGCCACCAATCTCCCCATTTAATACTAGACCAGGCTGCCCAGGGGATGAATAACAGGGAAATGCTTACTGAAGTACTGGCCCCATCCAATCTGACCTTGAATACCTCTGGGGACAGGGCATCCACAACCTCTCTGGGCCTGTTCCAGCACCTCACCACTCCCTCTGTAAAGAACTTCCCCCTGACATCCAATCTAAATCTTCCCGCCTTCAACTTAAAATCATTTCCCCTTGTCCTGCTGTTATCCACCCTTTCAAAGAGTTGTTTCCCCTTCTGTTTGTAGGCTCTCTTTAGGTACTGAAAGGCTGCAATGAGGTCACCCCGCAGCCTTCTTTTCTCCAGGATGAACAAGCCCAGCTCCTTCAGCCTGTCTTTGCAGGGAGCTCCCTGATCATCTTTGTGGCTCTCCTCTGGACCCTCTCCAACAGGCCTTTCAAAGCTGAGTTTGGGAGATGTCAGCTACTAGCAATGTCTCTGGACAGTCACACAGACAGGCTGGCTGCAGCCACCTCCCAGCATTGTGATGCCAGAAGCCATGGGTCACCCACTTTGCCCCTGCTGCGCCTACACTTTTCCCATTGCTGGTCCAGCCCAAGCTTAAACAAATTCAGATATTTTGGTCCTACTATTGTTTGCTGCTTCACTGCTCTCTTCCCTTTATGCTAATCTGTCCCAGTTTTCTACCCTATGTGAGGACAACAGCTTGCAAGAGGGAGAGAGAGGGAAGAATCCTTCGTCACCTCCCCGTGCTGAGCACACCTCCCTCAGCTACCCTGGCTTGTCTTTGTGTCCTCGCACATGGCACAAGTGCCAGCTTCATCTTTTAGAAAGTGCAGGCACTCCTCCCCCATCTTGGAGACCACCATGTGCAACCACACAGCTCAAAGAGAAAAAAATCTTGGAGGAATGTGTTAACTGAGGAGGTGCTTATAAATAAAAACATAAATAATAATAATGACTAGCACAGATGAAACTTTTATTCAAAAATATTTTCTGCTCTTTTCAGGCTTACATTAAAATAAAATGTCAAAAAAGATGGGAAATATGGATCTGCAGCAGAAACGTTTTAAATTACGTAATTTTCTTAGATGCAAAATATTTGCATTTTTTTATGCAAAAACTATGATGATATCTCAAATGCTATATAGCTTATTCTAAATGCATCAGTAGCATTCTGGTGTTCTTCCCCTAAAGCACACAGAGAAAAGGCATTATTTTCTCTATTTAAAACACAATTATTCCCTAAGAAGCTCAAATTAAAAAAAAAAAAAAAAAAAAAAAAGCCAGGAAAATACATGACTGCAAATATATTTAAGGCTTTTAAATTTGTGAAACATTTTTGTTGCTGTGTTGAAATATTTTCTCCTTTTCTCTAGTCTGTGAAATAACATAAAACGCATTAGTTAAAAAAAAAACAACACTGGACAAAAGTTTATTAATGCTTAATTGTTTAAGACATGACATGAACGCAAAGCATTTTGTAACTCCCACTGCTGCAGGTGGCTGGGACTGCCCAGGAGAACAGAGATGGATGCCCAGCATTGGTGCCTTCTGCACATGTCCCAGCAGAGCCCTAAGGGCTGCAGCCCAATGTCTCTGCAGTGCTACAGGAGCTCACAAGAGCCACCGTGGGCTGCACTGATGACCTTGTTTGCTGAGCTTGAGAAATGAGGCCCGGGATATTTACAAACCTCACTCAGCTCTTATGCACAATACAGGGACTGTACTGCCCAAATTTTAGTGATAGAAAGGAGATCTGCTGCATCTGGGAAGGGACAAGTTTTGCTACTGGCTATGTGATACCACCGCATCATTAGGAGAGCAGCTAGAGCTGAGCAGAAAGTTGAGCAAAATGTGGGTATCTCAAATGCATCCCTGATTTTAGGAACTTACAACATCGTTTCCTTTGTAATAGAACATGCTGTCTTTCATACACTTACAAACACCAGCATATGTATGTATAAATGTATGCATGTGTATTTTCCTGCACTTATATTTATAAATGTGTATGTATGCATATATAGAGAATCACAGAATCATAGAATCACAAGATTGGAAACGACCTATAAGATCATCCAGTCCCAACTGTCTCCTCATCACCACTGCCACCACTAGGACTAAACCACATCACGCAGCACGTCATCCAGACGCCTCTTGAACACTGCCAGGGATGGCGACTCCACCACCTCCCTGGGCAGCCATTCCAGTGCCAGACCACTCTCTGAGAGAAATAGTTCTTCCTTATGTCTAATCTAAACCTCCTCTGATACAACTTGCAGCCATAATACACAGAATACACATACTGTGCTAACTGTGCTTACTATATATTTTTTTTCTATTCAGAAATTCAAAGAGATACTTTCACAAAATGCAGTTAATTTGGCTGGCAATGAAATAACTACATTTTTTTCAATCAGTCCTGCACATGTATAGGCTATTCCTCTGAAGCCTATTCAGAGAGAATGGGAACTGACTGGAATTTTGATCATTCCATCACGCTGTGCTGAAGTGAGCAGCAAGTGCACACTGTCTTCATTGAAACCACAGGTCTATTCCTTTACTCAAAGTCTTAAACTAGGACAGACAATAATTTCAAATCTTATTATTGCTACAGTGATAATGTACGTGAGAGAGTCGTATTGTGGTTTGCACTTTCATTAGCATAATTCTGAAACCTATAAATGGTGAATTTTCTTTTCACACAGGAATTTCATCTACAGCACGCTTGGTTCCAAACAACTGCCCGCTTTGCTTCCACAGGTCTTATGGAACGCACTCCTCACTAAGTGCCACCATAGTTCCATACACTCAGTCATCACGGTGCTCTCCTCCACTAGCAACATATGGTAAGGATAACTATGCGGGCTTTATGTATTTTCCCCCGAGGAGCCCAGGGGTATCCAGGATATTTTATCTTTACAATGGTTACGGAGAGAACGTAAGCCTGCAAGTCTTTCAGCTCAGAGCCCCTCATAAGCACAAAATTCTCGGCATAACAGTGCATGTATCTTTGTAGACACAGGCATTGTCATGGCTCTACATTTTACTAAAATGATGCAACTAGATTTTCCTGCACTTGTTCTATGGATATGAAACTAATAATAAAATCTATCAACATTTTAGAAACTGAATTTTGGTTTAGTGTAAAAAAAAAAAAAAAAAGTGTTGTTTAACATCTAGTGAGAAAAAAGTTGTTTCTAAAACTGCCAAATATTTAAATCTGACATTTTCTACCTGCTTAGTCTACACTAACACGCATTTCATAAATAAATAGAAATATAATTATAAAAAGCATGAATTAAAAAAATATATATTCCTCAGAGGACAGCAAAAACATTAAACTCCTTGTCATAAACATGAATACTGAACTGTGCCCTTTAGGTGTTTATTGTACTGAGCTGTATGAACCACTTTCAAAGGAGCTAAACCAAATCCTCCTCTCATCCAAACTTCCTAAATAGGACTACACTCCATTCAAAAAGTTGCGTTACAAATTTTGCAAAATCATCAATAGCAAAATAAATGTTTGAGGCATAAAGTCTGTGGTACAGGGAGAATCAGACTATATGTCTGTAGCCTGGCAGCTCAAGAACACCTTCCTGCTCACAGGTTGCGCAGTGGCACTCTTTAAATTCAACACCTAAGTCAGTTTAGGCTGCCCAGAGCCACATCCAGCCTGGCCTTGAATGCCTCCAGGGATGGGGCATCCACAACCTCCTTGGGCAACCTGTTTCACTGTGTCACCACCCTCTGTGTGAATAATTTCCTCCTAATATCTAACCTAAACCTTCTGTCTCAGTTTAAAACATTCCCCTTTTGTATGCTCCCTTCAAGTATTGGAAGGCCACAATGAGGTCTCCCCTTCTCTTCTCCAAGCTAAACAATCCCAGTTCCCTCAATCTGGAGCAGAGGTGCTCCAGCCCTCTGATCATCTTAGTGGCCCTCCTCTGGACCCATTCCAAGAATTCCAAATCTCTCCTGTGCCAGCCCCAGGCCTGGATGCAGTACTCCAGTTCTGTCGTTTTGATAAACAAGTGTGAAACTAAACCATGGGCATGTGCAGTTTTAAGAAAGGGCTTCAGATACAGGAATGGAGTTTTTTAAAAGTGATTTTAAGTAAAAATTCCCTACATAATACTCTATTTCTGAAATAACTGATTCAGCAATGAAGAAATCAAAAGGAACAATGGATTTCAGTCATCTCCTTGTTTTGTTAATAACAAAATAACAACAACAAAAAAAAAAAAAAACAAGAAAAACAGGGAAGAAATATATCTGCCTGCCTCTCAAACTTGTAGTATCTTAAAATTAGGGCCATATTAACAACAATATTAATATCAGTATGCTAACAGAACTTAGACAGTGGTGTGTGATCAATATGTGCATTTCTATTTGCAGGGAATGTGGTTTTCATTCAGCATTCTGGAAACCACTTTCTCAAGCTTAAGAAAACATCTTCTGACTTTTCAAGAACAGTGTTTATTCAGATCATTACCATATCTTGCTATCATATTAGCAACGTGTTTTAACTTAACTCTGTTATGTAAATGTCAACAAAGGAACAGAAACAACTGCTGTTCTGTTACTTGTTTTTTTGTTACTTGTTTGTTTGTTTGTTTTGAAAAGTGGCTAAAAATGGCCATGGACAAAAGTTTTTTAAAAATTCTTCTGTCGTTACCTTCCCCTCAACGCATGGCTTTACAAAAGGGGAGAGGGTGGGAATATGAGGGAATGGGAAGGAATGTTTTCAATGGTCATTGAGGATGGCCACATGGGTTTCTACATCGCATCAACATATCTCAGCTTTTTAAAATGTTCACATTGTATAAAGTGGCTGGCAGTGATGCTTGCATAGCACAAATGTACATTACAGTAACTGTAGCACAATTTGCTGCCCAGAAATATTGTTACACTAAAGTCTCCCAGTATTTGGGAAAGAAACAAGTGCTCCCAAGCTACAGTTTTAAAGTATAACCTGTCAGTAATAACAGTGAAAAACTGAAAGAAATGCTTTTGTAGACACTTGATGTCACAGGTACAAACCAGTATAGAAAAGATTAAAATCACGGCTTGTGACTCAATATACTACTTTTGGTAATGAAACATAGGAGTCATTGTGCTAATAAGAGCCAACATCCCCATTTGTCTTTGACTAAAAACAAAACCTACTTTACACATTTCTACGTTTAAACAACAAAACTGGAGGCAGCCTAGCAGAGGCTGCTGCTCTCTGTGGCCACACAGAACCTCAACCAAGTGCCCAGCAAACTCTCACACTGCAACTCTGGAGATTAAAAGTTGCTGGCTACTACAGATATGAGGTTTTTGACCTGCAGTGACCAGCTGCAGATTAGCGAATGAATAACTTAACTGCATTTTGAACCTTGGCTCCTCAGCTCCTCACAGCACTACCCAATAAACTGTTTTGTGAGGCTATCTTCCAGGAAAAGTGTAGCTTTGGCACTGAACCTCCCAGATCCCATTAAAGGGTCTCTGCTGTATCCCATTGCTCGCCTGGTCCAAACCTGCACACTTTCTTCCCACGGATTCCCGTCACAGCCATGTTGAATCCTCTTTTCCTTATCAGGATGATACAGGCCTGCACCACGCGCTCCTCCTTGTGACAAGACCACAGGAATAGGGAGCAGGATCCAGCCACTCATTGTTTCATTTCACAAAATCCCGCCATAGGCAGAGATTAACACCAAAAACTAGATGGCTGCAGCCAAAGGAAATCACATCTCAGAATACCTCCACCCACTACTGGAGCCATGGCATCATCCACAGCTTGACCTTCATCACAGGCCATGTGGTTCTGTGCTGCTCCTTGAGAAACACTGAATGCAGTCATGATATTTGAGATATTCTTTTGCTTCAGGGAGACAAGGAAAATATTTACAGTTGCTTCTTAATATTTGAACTGCTTCTTCTTAAATAAGCTGTTAACAATTTCAGTTCAGATCTGCTTATGTGCAGCAGCTATGCTTTCAGCAGTTTGATCCTCCTAGAACTGTTTTCCCTTCTTCTCACAAGCCTGCCCACATTATAGTTGGCACGTGCGTAAACCCACTTTTCTGTTGAAAACTAGAGTCACAAGCTATGTGCACGAGCCGTAGAAATACATTCCTGTCTGCTTTTAGGTACCCAGGAACTACTGAACTTTGAGGGATGCAGCAAGGTACAAAGTTGGAGCCTCCCAGCTAAAAGTACTGATTTAGTCATGTTGCTTCCCTTAGAGCTCATGAACTGTACATTTAAAAAAAAAAAAAGAGTCTTGTACAAAATTACTTATGTGCCTGTTTGTCAAAACAGTGATACCATATTAAACCTCAAGAAAACCTAGAAATATATAGCCAATCTCTTTTTAGCATAGAAGGCTTGTAAAGGTATCTTCTTTTTTTCAAGTAATCTCAAGAAATCAAAAATCAAGAAAAGAACAGCCTCTTATTTATTTCTGTGGACTATAGTAGATACAGAGAGCACAATAACATGATCTGATAGAGAAAATTCTCAGCTAAGAAAAACTGTTTCTCAACACAGTCACCACCATTAGCTGTGCATTTTGTCCAGCAATGAACACCAGCCTGCATGCCGCACTGCTAAAAATCTGCACCAGCAGAGAAGACCCACTGTTTCACAGCTGCTAAGATGGCATTGCTCTCTTCAAATACCTGAAAGGTGATTGCAGCGAGAGTGAGTTTGGTCTCTTCTCACTGGTGACAGGACGAGAGGAAATGGCCTGAAGTTGCACCAGGGGAGGTTTATTGGATCTCAGGAAAAACTTCTTTACAGAAAGGGTGGTTAATCACTGGAATAGGCTCCCCAGGGAGGTGGTTGAGGCACCATCCCTGGAGTTGTTTAAAAACCGTTTGGATGTGGTGCTCAGGGACATGACCTAGCAAAGAGTTGTTAGAATTAGGGTAGTATGGTTAGACTGTGGTTGGACTTGATGATCTTTAAGGACTTTTCCAACTACCCACTGCCTCACTGTGCTCACATCCACTGTTTAGTCTCCAGAAACATTCAGCAAGAGTCAATGAATGTCAGTGGGTGCCACTTTTTTTGCATGAAAGAATTCAGTTTTGCTGCATTTGCATGTCAGAGGCCATTCTGTCAGACTGCCCCTCTGCTGCCATGTGTCACACAGCAACAACAGGTAACAGGCTATTGGTGGACAGGTTCAAACTCAATTGTCACATCACCAACATTTGCCTCTTATGTCATGGGAGGACATCATAAAACAGGAGGCATTACATTCAAAGCAGCCCTTATATTTCTCTTAAAGTCCTGTGCAATTCATAAAATTTTTTGTTATGTGTAGGTATGACAGTAAACTTGCCCAGTACAAAAGAGCAATGCCATTACCTTCTGGAATCCAAGAACGATGATGATTCAATTTGAAAACACTGGCATTTCATTTTCTTGGGACTATTAACTGCTATTCTTGCAGCAGAAAGGAACGAGAAGGGGAAAGAAATTGAAGGAAAAGGAAAGAACCTGCAACTGTGCCCGAAGGTACAAAGACCAGCAGCTGAACAAAAGTATTGTGCCAAATTGGCAAAATTTTGGGAACAGATCATTAAAACTATCTAAATAGGAGATTTATTACTCTAAATATATGAATAGATGTCTGTAAGTATTTAGATAATGATATAAGGAGTTCTCAAATTCATATTGAAATGGGAATTAAATGCCTAGAAAACTTCCAATATCGCAGATTCACTCTCTTCTTAAAAAGCAACACACTTAGGACTTCTGATGGCCGTGCACAGCAATAGTAATGCAATGGGGTAAGCAATTCATAAAGAGTTTTAAACACTTCAAAATTCATGATTGCTGGCTGACTCTTAGACGAGAAAAATTAAGAACATGCTTACTCATTGAGCTCTCAAGTCTACCACTAGAGTTTAAGTATTCTGACAGGGACCTTGCTCTATCACATCTGACAGTGCTGTGGCACTGCTGGTGAAGTCAAAAGCTGCTATTCCTGTTGCAATTGTGAACAGCACTTAAATCGTTTTTGTTCAAGGTACCCAACCTTCTCCTACTCTGAGATGTATATTCTTAATATACTTCAAGACAGAAACTTGAAAGATCTAAAAAGTATTTGACATCTGGCACAGTGACTCAATTAATTACCATGCTGAATTAATTAGCCTGCTCTATCTCCTGAGCCAACAGCATTGAGTCTTTATTCAGCACCATAGCAATGACTGAAATATGAAGCAATTTCACATGATATAAGTACTGACTGTATGAAGTGCTGGGTGAAAGGACAGCAAGTAAGCAGTAACTTACTGCTTAGTGATTCCTAAGGCAAGTGAATCCTGTGAGGCTAAGTGTCATACATTGCTAACACTAAAAATCAGTGAAGTCAGGTAAAATACCTACTAGTAACCACCACCATCTTTTCCAAGAAGTCCAGCTGCAAGAATTGTGATACTTTCCTGAGTTTCACTGATTTTTTCTTTCCTTTTCTGTCTACACTAAAAATGTACATTAAAGCTTTTTCCGAAGATTATTTCATGTCTATAGCAGTGCAATGCTTGAAGTTCTCATTAAGAAATAAACTAAACCTTACATCAGCAGCTGATGTGAAAGTTTGATTGAATTCTAGAGACGTAAGGCTTTACCCAAATGAGCTTTCCAAAACCGATATAAATAACTTAAGCAAACAAACACAAAGTCCCCTTGTGAACAACTGAGGGCATGTATGGCAGTGAGGAAAGTAATCAAATGTGCAAAGCAAACAGAAATATCATAGATAAACGAGAAACATTTCAAGGGAAAAAAAAATGCTAAAGGAAAAATGCAGAAGCTGGCACTGGGTTTGTGTCGTTCAAACAGTAAATTAAGGATCTATCAAAGGATTTACATTTCTTCATGCAGCATTTGAAACTAACAAATGTAGGACTGCAGGAAACACCTGATACTTGGAAAAAAGGAACATTGCCTAGAAACAGAATAATTCAGGGCAGAAGCACCTCCTGTCCAAACTTCTGCTCAAAGCATGGCAAACTTCAGTTAGACTCAACTTCAAAGATTATTCAAGACCACATCCAGTTCAATTTTGACTGTCTCAGAGAATGGGGGTCAAAATTATATTGCTATGGACTACATTTCTGTTTACAGGAACTTTTTCCAATTACAAAAAGCATTTATGATAAATAGAAGGCACAACAAAAATAAAATCTATCATGTCAGCAAAAATTAGAGTTTCTAAATGGACAAGAAGCAAAGGAGGACCTTTCCAACCTAGTGAAGACAGAAGTCATTCTGAACATTTTTATCCCATATCCCTCTGAATTAGGCTGAGAAAGTTGTTCCATCTGATGATTACCACCAAAATAAAAAGTCACTACAGTTTTATTAAAAAACAAAATATTTTAGCTAATTTTTTCTGTTATGGCAAAAATCCAAATTTCAAAGTAATAGCAGGCCCTAATGCCTGTACAACTGAAGGAGAAGAAAGCTCCTGCAGGAAGGGTTACAGTTGTTCCAGCCCTGTTTCAGAATATAAAAATAAAACAATTGCAAACTGATCCTAAGGATATCTGATAATGATAATTTTTGTAGTGACAGCTCAGTCATCATGAGCTCCCATACTGAAACATTAACTTCAAATTTTGTACACCCAAAGAAGTGGTATAAGTTCTCAGGGCAACAGGAATAACACAAAGCTAGGGTTTTTCCTCAGGTCTTATACAGACTGACCTCAAGACACATCAGTACTAAGGTTTTTGTTGCATGGATGTTGATGAGAGTAGTGATTGTGGAATCTGAGAAAGATCATTTGAGTCTCAGATAGTTGTCACAAATGAGTTTTTGTGAAAAACATTTTGAGAATGCTTATAGACTAATCGACAAAGAATAAAGTAGATGAAGAAATAAAAAAACAAAGGAAATGGAGAAAATGGAGACAGGTATTCAAATTTTCCATTTTTCCCTTAGAAAAGTGTAAGACACTTTCAGTGTCCAGTAGTTTTGAAAGTGCATCTTTTAGCCAGGTACTGACCATTTACAGAAAGAAATATCCAGCAAGCTTTTAGAAATAGATCTCAAATACAAGAGCATAGGTTCTTCAGGGAAGAGTGAAAAAATTTTAGCTTCCTCCTCTCATCCAGCTCCACATGTCCCCTCTCTCACGTGTCCACTGATGCTGCTTTAGCAACTCAACAGTTCCCACTCTTCAGTTCTTCCAATAACAGGATGATATCCTTTACACTCGGAAGTTCAGCTTCTCAGTTTACAGCAGAGCTGCATCTGCCCCAGATGTGTGTAGTACACACCGGTGTAATACTTCCCCAGATCTTTATGTTAATCTCTTCCTGCAAAATTTGTAATAGCAAGTGATAGAGCTAGTAGTAGTAGTTTTTAGTAGTATCTCATGGGGCAATGTATACTCCCAAATTGCCTAAACCCTTTTTTCCAGAGATGTTTGTTGTTTTTTTTTATCATGGGCTCACCTTTCCAGATATTCCTGGAAAGCTGATCTGAACTATATACAGATAATATTGAAGCTCAGGGTTAAAACCTATCCAAACAAAAATGAAATGAACACTTAGAAACAAAATGGATTTTCATGAAACTGAGGTCAGCCAAGTGTTAATTACAAGTAATAAGGCCCACATACCTTCTGCATCAAAATAATAATTTGAAAAGTACAATTAGGAACATATTACATGGCAAATGTCTTTCAGTATCTTCCAAAAAAACTGCAAGCCGATGAGACATTTTACTATGTCCAATAATCTTATTACTGAGGCAGACTTCATAAATTTTAGCGTTAACCAATGTAGCCATTTATTTTCTATGCCATCCAAAAATATAAATTAAATATTGAACAACTGATGCTATGAAATATTTTAAAAGACACTAAAAATCAGACATTGCTGCCGAAAGGGAGCAGTGTGGTTCAAAAAACAAGGAAGCAACACTTCCTTTCTTCCTGTAAAATAACAAGATTACTATTATTAACCTGTGTTCCAAATAACTTCACATGGACGGCTGCCATAGGTGCACTAATTGGAAGTGATCCCAATACCACTGCCCACGACAGCTAACAAAGCCTGTTTTCCAAGTGCTCCAGCTGCATCATTACCCCCACGGAAGCAAGGTGCCCGGGATCACCTACGTACCAAGGTGTTGTTGTTGAGATCCATCTTCCCGGTGAAGGGCCCCCACGTCGTCCCCACTGGGAGCTGCTGCCGGCTCTGGACCTTGCGCTCTCCATCCTTCTGGACCACCTCCAGTTCCCCTGCAAACAAAGAGCACAAACAGTGTTTAGTGCGTTCACTCCTACCCTGACAGCAGACACCTCCATGTTTGTTATGTATGCACGGCATTCAGAGGATCCCTGGAACGAGAATTAATTACACTTGTCTGAAAAAACAACCAATCTGTTCATCCTGCAGAAGAAAAACAAACCTCTCTCTTTACAGTTCTATTCAAAGGTGATCTAGAAGGTTACATTTTTTTCTACCTTTTCACAGGCAGTATGGCATTCTTAGCCAGTAGAGTGAATTCAAGAAAGTTCTTAAAAAATGCTGAGGAGGGGGAAGATGATAGCTGAGAGTGCAACAGCCCCTGGTACATGAGCCTCTGTGATCCATTTCACTGTCAGAAGAACACACTCTGAAGCATTTGGCTCCCAAATACTTTTTAAACATATTTCACAATGAGAAAATCCAGAGCATCTCCACTGATTTTGAAGACACACTAAAAATATTTACTAGAATTAATTACAACAGTAGAGATTTTGAACAGAGTGATGTACAGGAAATAACCGTTCAGAATTAGGCCCAAAATAATTTAACTTGCTAGATTAAGATTTTAACACAACATGCAAATGAAATGGAGGGGTAAAGAGTGGTGTTTTTTTTTTTTTTTTTTTTTTTTTTTTTTTTTTTTATTCTTCCTTTTTCATATGGACATTTTACTTAGAAAGTACAGACTTTAAAATTAACACCTTGAAGTGTTACTTCAGCTCACTTTAACTTCTCCAGTTTTGTTATATTTATTACAGGATTTAAAAAAAAGGACTCTGGACAACTCTTCTTTGCAAAGCAATTTCCTCAAGAAGTCTGTTTTGCTATGAACAAATACTACAGTTAAAAGTGCAATAGCAGCCATGTTCACATGCAAAATTACACAATTTGCACTGTTCTCCTCTAAAACAATAAAAATAAATTCTGTTTTCCAACTTCAAGAGGGATGAGACTTAGCAGCGGGGATGGATTTAGTGCTTTCCTTGTCAATCATTTCACATTTGCTCAAGTTGTTACCCAGGTTTGCCCTTCCTGCAGGTTGCCACAAAGGCTGAAAATTGGCTGCAGCCCCTGGACGTGCAGAACTTCCCCTGCCTCTCTGCAGCCCTGCTTCTGCTGTCTGCTAAGTGCCCTTCCTCCCTCCGAGCAACAGCACTGCCCGCCGTTTGCAGCAGCACATCCCTTCTCGACAGCTCTCCCCCTAATCAGGGCCATGCTTTTGCACAAGCAGTGGGAAGTCCAACTATGTAAGAAGTAAACTCATCCCAGATTTAGAACTGGCAATTGCTGAGAAATTAACCTTGGGTTTGAGGAAGTGAGTAACTCCTCCGGCTTGCAGGCAGTCTCCACAGACTTCCCCCAATGAGCCATTCCCATGAACGCCTGCATTTATGCGTCAGCCAGGCTGCAAAGGTTCTCTTGAATTAATCTTGACCATTTTTCCAAAGAGGAGACTTGATTCCCGTTTCCAAGCACAGAAATCTAAATACCACCTCTGAGTGCTGCAGATTACAAAACTACTCTATGTAAAATTGTGCATCAGGTCCTCCTTGCAAACTGGAACAAATCTGGGAAATAGAGCTGTACCAGTTTACAAAAGCTTGCATGTATGCGGGCGAGTTATCATCATGACAGGGCTCTGACAGCTTAAATGGCAGTATGTAAGCAGCAAAGCTTACTATGGATACATTATATGTCATTTACATATGTGATATATATGCATCCAAACAGAAATATACATACATATGCACTTTTTTTCCCTCTCACAGGTACATGGTCACAAATCGTCTGAACCTTAAAGTATCTCTTTGTATGTTAATTATGGAAGACAGGAATCTTTCTGTAGTGAAAGGCAAATTGATCACTTACACATACTGCAGCATTTTCTTTCTACACAGAGATGAAAACTATAGCATTTACTTGCTTTTACACCCTAAAAAACAGCCACGTCTATGGACATGTCACATTTAACTGATACCGGAGGAATCATGAGAATCTTTGAAAACCCTTTTAAAAAATAATTCAGCCTCCCTTTCTGCCACTGACATTTTTCATCTGAAAAGGGTTCAGACACAGTCAAACAGTGACTTCTTATCTGTACCTGTGGATTTACAAGCAGGCCTGTCTTTTAATGGATTAAGAACGACAAACTTGGGGCAGATCATCCGGTGATATCCAAAAACCTACCTAAGTTTTAAGGAATACATCATTACACTTTATATTTTAAATAAGATTAATAACACAAATCTTATATCTGATAAGTATTTCAGGTTTGAGGCAGACATAAAAATGAGCTGCTATTTTCCAAAAGTGTTTTTTTTCCTCCCTTTGAGAGTTGAGTAAGTTAATATAAATTCTTTCTCTTTTGTTACAGTCCCATGCTGCAGTTTGGGCACTACCTTCCAGGATGTATTAATGTACTGGATGCACTGCAGATGGGACAGCAACACAGAGCTGTACTAGAGTTGTTGTATTTCCCTTCCACCAAGACCACCATAACAGAGAGCAGCAGATTACAAACAGAATTATAAATCATGCTGCTTCATAACCTTTTTTTCCTTGATCATCTTTTTCTGAATAAGATAAACTTCTCTATGGTCACTAGTCACTGCCTCCATTTTTAATACGATGGATGTATGTACGTGTTAGGAGTCACAAAAAATAACCTGCTGAAGTGTTCTGGCAAACACACGTGATTAGGTTACATGCAAGGTGCAGCACATTACAATTTGATCCTTAGCAAGATCATTGTCATCAAAAATTGTTGTCAGGAAAGAAAACCTAATGCTAAGGGAGGATAATTTAAAAAATAAAACAGGAAAGTAAGGTCTACAAGCATCTGCTAGGATTATTTTTTTTCTACCAGATCCATCTTCATCCCTTTTGTAGAATCACAGCATACACTCCTTTGTCTGCACTAAACAGGGGAAGACCAGGGCCCGATACAAGGGTTTGAAAAAGCAAGATTGCAAATGTCACTATTAAAAATCCTCTGATAAATACCCCCTGACCATTGAGCAGAAAGTTGGCAACTTTCCTGCGTTCATTTACAACCTTTTGCTCCTCTGAAACTTCGTATTTATTAAATGGTATCAAAACTGTGGTAACAGATTACATCAGGAAGAGATTTCTATGCAATGCTAGCACTGGCAGCTATCTGAGCAAAGCCTCAGCCAGCATTGTCTTTTCACAGGTGAAGTAGCGTTTCTTCATTATTATTTTGGGGGGTTTGTTTGTTTGTTTGTTTTTTCCCCAGCTTCTACTTCAGGAGCACACTTATTTTCAGCTTGCTGAGTAAGTTTATACAAAATATTTGAGACACATAGTATGGGCTAATCAACTTTGGTAAAAGATAATGCTGTTAGTGCTGTGGGCTGTTTCTCTTATCTTGTTGATGTAGCATACTTTTAAAGTCTGTGATTACTCAAAGACTTATGATAGCTGCACTATAAAAGAAGCCCCAAGTCATGACTCACTAGTAGAGCTACAAAACATCCCATGGCTTTTAAGATATTAGGCCACCTTGGTGGATACAAAACCAGAATGAAATGACTCAATTTAGGACTCTTTCCTGACATTAACATATTGTCTTAAGGATGTCACAAAGGGCTTGCATAAAACAGGAGATGGAGGGTTAGTTTAACTTCGTCTTCTTGCTTAGCAAGATCAGGATCATTTTTTAAAATTCACGTATAGTGTAGATGAATCTGACAACTTTTGACCCTTAGGAGGATTTGATCACAGTTTGAATACCAGAAGAATTCAACTCTATATAGCATTTCTGAACAAAAGAGCTCTGGCTTTCATCCACCTGCCCACACTTCGGAACAATAAACAGAGGAGTCCATATCTGAAGGTGAGTGAAGAGCTGAGTTTCAGGATAGAAAAAGGACATTACTTCGTTCAGAAATAGCTTTAACCAGATTTACAAATGTTTAACATTTCTAAGCGAGTCACTGGTTAGAAGTTTGGCTGCAGTAGGGCTTCTTGTTTTGTTTGTTTTTGTTTTTTATCATGAATAGCTCTTAAGTGGTGTCAGCTAAAAAGGATGAGCAAGCTCTTTCTCTGCTACAATTAGGGACTGTTTTCTTGACATGCACTAGCAAATGGCTACTTCTTTGCATATTTCCTTTCAATAGCCACCTGGCAACCTTAATGAATATTTTTGCACAGCAGAGAAATAGTGTGTGTCATAGTTTCAAACAGGACTGCTCTGAAGTCATAGCTAACGAGTGGAAAACACTCTCACAAGTTCTTAAACGCTGCCCAGCCCAGATCCAAAGATCTGCCAGCATTGCTGTGTGCACAGAACAAATTTGTAATTAATGCTGGAACCAGCTAATATGTTTACTTTTGCACACAGCAGTTCAAAGAGGACACAGAACTATCCCTCTTCCACTCATGTGATCCCTAACAAGGCATGTCCAATATGAAATGTTCATCCACTTGCTTGGCAGGCATAAACTGCATTATTGAGATACCTCCTCTAAATTCTCCTCCCTCAATTTTCAAGTCTCTGAGACATAACACACTCTAAACTACAGTTTCGAACATAAACTTGAAATATGGCGTTCTCTATTCAAGTACTCCAGTCAAACCCTGATAAATCAGGCTGGCCATGCAGTGATCTTATCCGTTCTGACTCTTTAATAAATCGAACCTTGTAAGTTCACGCTGTTGGAAGTTGTCACTAAATGAAATTGTGACCTTATCCGATGCGTGAACTTGTCCTGCTGACAACATTTACTGTGTGGATAAGAACAAAAACAAAAAAAAAAAAAAGAACAAACAAACAAAAAAAGACTTTGGATAATTTTGATCTTAGCCATATGTAATAGATGGGATATTTTTGATGTCCCATTAATGATTTGCCTATGATGAGACTACTCTGAAAAAAATAGTGTGCTTCATAGGTAAGAGTTAGGGACATGGGCAAGCAGCACAGAAGTGCACAAAGAGGTAGTGGCTGACAGCAGTGAATCGGAAGCTATTAGACTAACATGAAGAGCTTTGAATTAGCTTGTAATTATACTGGAAAAGATAACATAATGGAGGTGGGCAAAACAGAAACATTCCCTTTCCACAGGACATATTCAATAGCCAAAAACTCTAAAACACGTAACTGAGAGTCTGAAGCAGTAACCCACAATGAGTTAAACCATGGCACTTCATGATGAATGAACGAATGAATGAATGCATGAATACTGCATCCCCTTTCAGCACCAACTGGAAAGTTGCCACTGCGAACAATTCACATGGCTATGTTATGAAAAGGGCCAACCACCTAACATCATCAAGTCTGTCTGCCAGCGATTTAACACATCCTTTTACCTAATTCAGCCCAGGAATGTGCTTGAATCCACATCTCTCCACTGCTGATAGCACTACATGCAGTCACCAGCTCAGTCACCCTGAAATGGGAAGATTTGGGAAGTTTCCAGGTAACATTTAACTTGCAGCACTACAAAGTGCATTCTGCGATGCAAGCACTGTAACTATCTTACTAAAAAGACTCACGCATATGTGGCATCCAAACAGTAACACACTAAATTACAATCCACCTTGAAAAGAATTTTATAATTTCCTTTGCAGTAAGAAATGCATTTTAAGGGCTGTCCAGAACCAATTACAAAATTGAATTTTGCTGCTCTGAAAAACAGGACATAGGCCTGGCCACTGCTCAGGGATCCTTCCCTGCACCACTCCTCTCCAGTCCCTTCTTTTCCAAGGAGCAAGGCCAACAGGACCTTTTAGAGTGATGGCTCTGAGCAGATCAGACACAAGGATAGCCCACAGTAGCTTCAAACCACCATTCTCCTCTGCCTGGAGACAAATTAGGTCTAGATAGCAGACACCAAGCAGGAGTAGCTGCCACACATGACTTCCCTCCTCAATGAGCTGCTGAATGTTTGTGCTGCTTGCCAGCGCTCTCATAGGGCAGCTGTGCATTCTAGGCAAGGATGAGAAATGAAAAACCTTCTCCAACTTTGGTAACAAAAACCTCACTGCTCTCTACCTTTCTTTATAGCACTGAAAGTCAGAAGCAGTTTATCTCTCCTACCTGCTGCTAGTACTGAAAATAGCAGAGAGTGCAGGTACTATGCTTATCTTCAGTAGCACTGTCCTAGAGTGGACAATAAAGACAAGGATATTCTGAAAATGAGAATAGGGAAAGAACAGACAGATATTCAGGAAAAAAAGGACATGGAAGGAGAAAAACAAAATCCAAAAACAAGGCAAGAGAGGGAGTGTCTAAGGAAATAACTGCCTGTAGTTTCAAATTGGGTCCAATCAGGATACAAGACAGCCTGGAGAAATGGAAACAGAAGATACTCAGGAAACTGAGGGAGGCAGAAGCCCTGCAGCAGTGAGGAAACACATTTGTACTTCCAGGCGTGAAACATATGGACAGGAGTGCATGAATTCACATTTAGAACCAGAATGTAAACACTATTATCCTACTTAGCCAAAGCATGTGTGTTGTTATAAGTACTTAATTTATAAGCTGAACCACCAAAATAAACCATACTTCTTCTAATTCCTTGTTGCTCAGCTGAATAATAGCTAAACTGTACACATGAAGTGTATCAACACTGCACCCAGTGCTGCGATTTCACCTGACATCTGGTCTAAACCATTTTCTGTCTCCAAGTAGCCAGATAAGAATAGCTCAGTGCAGACAATCATTTTTTGTTTCCAAGAAAAATTTTCATTACTGATTATTTAATATACACTATGCTCTGACTAATACCACCATACTGGTACAGTACTCCAGCTTGTTCAGTGAGACTTTAGCTACAGGTACAAAAGCTGCTCCAGATTCCCAACAGGAACACAGAACTGAACTCAGTGATATGAAGGCACGTTATGCCCCACAACATAGGTGGTTTCAAAAGAAGTACACGCACTGGTACTTATAATAAATACATACAATATACAGTTGAGCTCTATTTGTAAGTTCTTCATTTGTTTATATAAATTCAATACAAAGGAAAGATTTACATTTCTATAGTGTCTCACACTCCTATAATGTACAGAACTAATATGAACACAACGTCACATCCCACATTGGAAAAGCACAGACCTACAGTGATGAGCATCTCTGCATCAAACAGGACAATGTGACTTTGGAATTTCAAAGTGAGGGGCTATTAATTCCAGAATTGCTAAACTGTAGTTACGTGTTTTCAAGGCTAAAGCTCAGCTATTATAAAAATAGTTTTGTCCTTGTTGGTTAGGAAGAAGAATATAAATACTGCTGCTAGAGTCTGTTTAGCTTCTTAGTGGAATGATTTTTCAGCTTACAGAAACCTACTGAAAGAAAAGTGCACTTTTCCCTGACACAGTCCCAAAGAAGAGGCAGTGCTTGCTCACTGCCAGCTATTGACCACAACAGAGACACTGCTATGCTCCTAAATTTGTAGTTGCCTTGTGCTCTAGAGATTAGAAAGAAAACCAGAACTACAGAAGGCTACAGCCAGTGGAACAACAGTTGAAGAAGAAAAGATCCTTCTGTCTTCCCAATCATCCTAAAATCTGTGAAAGTTTGAGATTCATTCTGATTTATGATACTCTGTATTCTACTCCATTGCTAGTAACACAGACATGCATAGTGCTGTAATTCTTCCTACTGGGGGAACTCAAAAAGGAATCTAACCAAATTACTTCAGGATGCTCAGGTTTCTCCAAATCCAGTCACAAAAAGATGCAAGTTAAATTTTAGTCCTTTCAATTAAAGAAAGGCCATCGTGGTGAAATCCCAACCTCAAGATGAAATCAGTGGTAACCAGCTTTAGCTTTGAGTCCACTTGCTACAGGAGCAGTTTCTGCCTTTGTTATCAAATTACAAATCTGATACAAAAAGAAAAAATATTCTGTTTTTATTTTTGTTTTTTTTTTCTAATAGCTTTCCATCTTCACATCGAGGATGCAAAGTTGAAAAGGTTTTATACTTGCTGCACATGCTGTGGAAAAACAGTAGAGACATTTACTAAAATACAACAAACACACAAACATCAACAACAAAAGCAACCAAAGCAGCTGAAGAGACCTCTCTGCAGTTTTCCATGAGACAAATACTGTACTCTCCATTCTCACATAGACACTCTATAGTGGCAGAAAGGATTCCCAATTATACTCTAACACTGTGCAGAACCAGTGGGTTGAGTAGCCACTTTATCCCAGATACATGCAGCTTGCACAGCTTTGCTGCCTCTCTCTCCATCACAGATACACAATACAGAAATGCCAGACTTGGCAAGAGCAGGCTGATGATATTACTGAAGAGGGTTTCTTGATAAGATCATCGTCTGTTTCTGGACTCTCGGGTTTGCTCCCTTCCTCAGCACAGGAACAGCCGCCCCTGATAAATGTCCCTTTGTGTGCAGATTCTCCCCAGTGTATGCAAAGACATTTCAGTACTGAGTCAGCCTGGCTTTCCAGTTGCTTCTTATAGGCAAAATACAGTAAGAAGTATATGGAGCATTGCATGTAAAATAATAGTAAGTAGAGATAATTAAGTATAAAGCTTATTTAATTCAGACTCAAACCTTTTTGAAGATAACCTATTCTGCAAACAGAAAATTCAACATTTCATCAATCGTTCTCCATGACTTTTAGGGATCCTTTTAGCTGAAAGATGTCTTCATTTTATCTTAGGTCTGGACAATATTAGTTTTACAAATTATGCTTTCTAAAAATGTTCCACATGCCATTGTATCCCCAAACAATTTTATGGGATTTTTTGTTTTGTTTTGTTTTGTTTTTTACTGAAGAATACCCAGATAGCTTGTGTTAGTGAATACAGAAATCTACTAAAGTTAGTTTAATATGAAGACTGCCTCATTAACAATAACATTATGAAATGTATTAAATGAACAAAAATGTTTTGGAAAGTATTCTTTATAAGTCTAAAAGCAGGAGAAAGTGAGATCATCTGTGACTGTGTCTGCGGTGTCTTCTCAGTTTACAGTACTTATGCTTAGGCATAGGAGGATCTATTTTCATCTCTCATTTGTGTAATAGCAGATGAAGTTATTTGCTTTCCACCAGATATGTATGCTCCGAGCTATAACATCACTGCTTGGATGCTGATTTTTAGCTCAGAGTTTGTAAGTCAGAGTACCCAAATGTCTTACAAAAGAAGATGCTTTAACATGATTTCCCTGTTTCCTTTCAATGTTTGCAACAAATTTATGAGTACAAAGAAAAAAAAAAAATATCTCCACAAAGACTCAAATTTACCAGTGTTTAGTGTGACCATCCAAAAGATTTAGTTACTGTGAGATTAGGAAGGAGAAAGGGGGGCTGGGACAAAGGGAGATTGAATGCCATGCTCCAGTGCGTGCATGCAATATATAGTTCCATCCATTATAATTATAATTTATATGAAAAGTAAAATTATTATAAATAGAGATAAATGTAGTATAACTATAATGTACAATATCAAGATTCAAATTAATCATTTCTTTGCACTTGCTGGGGATGGCCATGCATAACAGACACATGGCTCTGCACTGCTCCAGCACTCATGAGTTATGTGCTTATCTACATCTTCTATGATCAAGCACCAGCAGTGACCAAGACAGCTTTTCACCACTATTGCCAGACAGGGAATGACTGCTGGTTTTGGACACAGACCACTGCCCTCACTTTTTCCATGCTTCAGCCTGGACTATTACACTGCTTTCGTGTGTGGCTATATATTACTGTAGCAGGGACTTTGAAGCTGGTGTAAGGAGTGATGCCCATTTGTAAGGCAGACTATGTAACTACCAGTGAAATAAACCCTTGAAGAGAGATTGAGCACAAGTCCTGTGCACTACCTAAATCCTACTCTGAGGATAACATAAGACTTAAGTAGAATACTGGTCTTGTGGCAGCCTTCCACACAGGAATGATCTTGACCTTCACATGAATAAGGCCCGGAGACATCATGTGTATGAAGTGTATCCCAAATTATTTTGGCTTACAAGCTTGCTCTTTAGAAGTGCAGGCTCTGAGCACCCCATTGCTGCTCAGTCAGATGCAGTGATCGGGGAGCTCAGTGAGCAATCCCAGCTGGCAAGTAGGGTCTCCTATGGAGCAGGAGCCTGCAGATGATGCCATGTCATTCTCCTGGAGCTGACTCCCTTGTCTGACTTCACTGCCTAGGTTTTATCTCTGTATGCAGTGACTGAAAACAAGCCCACATCCTCTACAGCCTCAGTGAAAATTTCAGCCGCAATTAGTTGTTCAGGGCCACAGAGTGAGTCAATGCTGGCAAAAGAATCAGGACTCCTCACTGTCTCTAACAGTTGCAATCACTGCTTCAGGAAATGTCACAGAGTACATACAAGAAACTTATCATTTTGAGGAAGTATGAAAACATTTCTGGCAAGACACGGCCATTAAATAGGAAGTATCAATAGAGATCAAAACATAACTCAGAATATATATGGGCTATGGAATTATTTTGTCTGTGAGGAATTAAAACTGCCTCTGTAGTCTCATCTTTAAAACTAATGTCAATTTATCTTATTATGCTTTTATTGTGAAATAATTTAAGAATCTAAGAAGTGTAGACTGCTATTAAATGTTTTGAGATAAATTACTTAAGTACACAGGAAAGAATCACATTGAAGAGGCTACAGGTTGACATCTTCATTCTCTCGCTGATAAAATTGACAGCTTACAAAATAATATTATATAATATTATAAGAACTGCCCTAAAATAATCTGCTACTTTTCATCCACTCCAATTAAAAAAAACAATAATAACTTATATTAACTCAAAGAGCGAAATTTCTATTTTAGCCACAACTATTATTTCAACATAACTTTAAAATCAACGCTTTTGTGATAGGGACAGACAATTTGCTGTACAGTGAATACTGGACAAGGACAGTTCTAGTTTTCCAGTTCATTTTTTCTCATGTTTTAATCGCATTTAACAACTTACATGAACAGGCTGCAGAAAACATTAACTTAACCAGATTAAAAAATCTCAATAAACGTATCTCACTTTTACATATCCAAGGGTGTAGATAGGCATTTCAAAATCAACCATTACAACACTGGCAAAAACCTGAACCTCAATACAGACCCTCTGAGCCTTGAACCAGCCCCTCTTGCTCACTGCAGTACCTCTGTATAGAAGTCAGTTTGCATCCTGCTTCATGTCCCACAGGCACTGCATCCTTGTCTTTGGCAGCACTCTGGTCATCCTACTGAGGCAGGCTTTAAACCAGGCACATCCAACCTGCGGGCTGTGGGCTGCATGCGGCCCTGCACCACTCAGACTGCAGCCACCCCCTGCCTAAACCATCATGGTGGCCCACCAGGGCCCGGTCCTGAACACCAGAAGAACACTGGTGTGTCAGGAACACACCTGGGTTGGAACCGGGACATGGGACACAGTGCAGTGCCAACTCAAGCGATGGTAAATAAGTGTAGGGATATTTATACATTGGCTTGAGAATAGGTTTCAGGATTGCAAAAAAACCATCATTTTTTTAAATTTTATTTCTGACTTCATTTTCAGTCAACATAAATACACTACCTTTGAATTTTCAAATTTGAAATACAGAGTTGCAATTAAAAATGTGATCATGTCTCTTTCCAGACCTTTATAAGCCCTCTCTTACCAGAGAGAAATATCCCTCACTTCACAGCCACACCTTACTCGTGTCACTACTTTTGGCATTAGGTACATTTGTGAAAAACTGTTTTGAAGAACGAAGCACAGGAAGAGTAAAATTTCATCAGAAGTCTCTACTGAACAGCCTGAGAGCTCACTGGAAATTGCAGCCACTGCCATCGAACCAGGCTGAGGTGTTAGTTTCACAAAAACAAGGCCAAATATCCCACTAGTTTTATGCTTTTGTTGCCCTCTTTTTCTATGTATTTTAATTAAAAACATTAAGAATTAAAATAAGTTTTGTCATTTTATATACAGTGACGATAGTATATATTTAATGAGGGCTGCTCCAAAACTAATGCCTGCTATTTTATTACGTTGGCCCACGTCTAAGGCAGATGTTGGGGATATGGCAGTAAAAGGTAGAAGGTGAACTTTCCCACCAAAATTCTGTTACGCTTTGTTAACTTGTGACAGATGGCAGCAGAGGGGCAGTCTAACAAAATGGTGGTTGGCAGGAGAGTACAAACTAGAAAAAAGTGTAGAGATGAATTTCTCCATGCTGAAAAAACGTCATCAGCACTTACTGTCTGTAGAGACCAAAGAGTGAATGCAAGCCTGGTGAGGTGACAGGTGGTGCACTTTTGCAGTGACAACAGCAGACGTCAGGTAATCTTCACTGGCACACATTTTTACAAGTGCAGCATACATGCTCCTGTTCATCACTGGAAAAAATGCATAGCTAATGGTGGTGATTATGTTGAAAAACAGTACTTTGTAGCTGAAAATTTGCTCAGTCAAATAATGTTACTATGCTCTTTGTATCTTTTGTTGTTTCCATGGAAATAAATAGGAGGTATTACTTTTAGAGTGACCTATGTATATGTGGCCCAATACAATTCCTCTTCACTCACAATATTGCAATCAGCTGGAGAATAGGCCAAGGCAACCAGAACAGTGAAAAATGTTCCTTAACTGCTTCCTGTGGCATGAGCCAGAAGGCCAGTCAGCTCAAGGGTATTTATAGCTATGGGGAATCCTCTTGCATATCTCTAGGGAAACTCTGCTCATTTTCCTTTTCTGAACTGCCCAAATATCAATGCATGCAGCATGGAACGTGGAATGCAACAGGAAGAAATAGAGATCAGTGTGGTCACAGGACTGTAATCTCATTGAGATCACGGAGACAGAGAGGGACAGTTCCCATGACTGGAATGCTGCCATGTATGGTTATGTACTTTTTAGGAAAGACAGATCAGCTAGGTGAGGCAGCGGAGTTGCTCATTATGTGAGAAAACAACTAGGAGCTCCATCCCTGAAGCTCTGCCTAGCAATGAATAATGAACAAATAGAGAGCTTATGGGTGAGAGTTAAGGGGCAGGCCAGTTTGGGTGATGCAGTTATAAGCATTTTCTACAGTCTGCCTGATCAGGATGAGGAAGTTAGTGAGGCCTTCTTCAGACAGCTTAAAGTAGCCTCAGGATTACAGGCATTGGTTCTCATGGGGGACTTCAATCACTCGTACTTGCTGGAAAAACAACAGTACCATGCACACACAGTCCAGGAAGATTCTGCGGTATATGGAAGATAACTTTCTGAAGCAGTTAGTGGAAGAATCAGAGAGAAGAGGTGTGCTGCTGGATCTTGTTCTTACAAAAAGGATTGACTGGCTGGGAAAAGTGAAAGTTTGTGGCAGTCTTGGATGCAGCGATGATGAGATAGTGGAGTTCAGGATCTTACATGTGAGAAACAGGGCAATGAGCAGGACTGCAACTCCAGACTTCAGGAGAGCCAACTCTGTCCTCTTCAAGGACCTAACTTGCAGCTCTCAAGTTAGAGCATTGGAAGGTAAGGGAGACCAAGAGAGATAGTTGACATTCAAGCATCACTTCTTTGAATCCCAATTGGATGCACCCGCAAGTGCTCAGGGAGATGGCAGAAGTGACTGCCAAGCCATTCCCTATCATCTTTGAAAGGTTATGAAGAAAGGTCATTGTGTCCAGTTCTGGGCTCCCCAGTTCAATAAAGACTGGGATCTCCTAAAAGGAGGCCAGTAGAGGGCTACAAACGTGATAAAGGGACTAGAGCATCTCCCATATGAAGAAAGTCTTTTTGTCCTGGGAAAAAGACTGAGGGGGGATCGGATTAATGTTTATAAACATCTAAAGGAAGGTGAAAGGCAAATGAATGAGGCCAGGCTTTTCTTGGTGGTGTGTAGCAATAGGACAAGAAGTGATGTCCTAAAACTAGAAGTGCCATACCAACAAGTGGAAGAAGACCTTTATGGTAAGGATGACAGAGCACTGGAACAGGCTGCCAAAAGAGGTTGTGAAGTCTCCTTCTGTGGAGATATTCAAGACCCATCTGGACACCAACCTGTGGGACCTATTGTACCTGCTTTAACAGGGGAGTTGGACTTGACCAGGTTGATCTCTTGAGGTCTCTTCTGATCCCTGCAATTCTGTGAGAATTTGAGAGGTGCTTGAGGGCTTAAGGAAAGCCATTTCCACTCCAGTCTCCAAAAAAGGCAAGAAGGAGAAGGACAGTGATCAAAAGATTTCAAAGACTGAGTGCTCTCATACACATGAGAGTATATGTATAAATATAAATAAATATAAGCAGTTTATAAAGTCTGTGACTCTGCCAATAAGGCCATAGTATATCTAGATACTTTTCATTTTCTCATGCTTATTCTTTTGGTAAACAGTAAAGAGCAATGAAAATTGCTTTCTAAAATGAGAGAGGCGCAGATATTCAAAAGGCAGTGCCAAAGACACCTGTATAACTCAATCCTCCGCTCACTATCATGTAGTACTTTGTCACATACATCACAAAAACACTTCCAAGAAACTGAAACAAAGTAAATGCATGTGCATTTTAGGGAAGACTAGGGAAGATCTTGACAGACCAGAGCTTTGTGAATTGGATCTTAGCCTACATCCTATTGGAGCTTCAAAATCACGCACAGTCTGTGAGTGATCATCACACTCAGGATGTAATGCTTCCGTTCTCTCACCTTTTATTGACCTGTTCTTTTTAGATAGCAAACTATCCAGAGTAAGATCAATAACTATACTTGCATCCATACATGTGCTTACAAAAAAAATAAGCAAAAGCCCATTCACGCAGATATATAGATACACATTATTTAGAGATAGATATGTGTATATATAAACATTTTTATCTATCTATAAAGTATAGTATCTAGGATAAAAAGAATTCCTTGTCAAAAGAAACCAACAGCTTTTTGGTGATACTGTATTACATACAACAAAAAACAACATATCTTGGCATTTTGAAAAGGATGCCCTTTTCACGTATGCTCCATCTCTTCTGTCTCTAGCAAGTAGGCCTGCAAAAGGGCTTTGATTATGTTTCTGATATATATTTTGTATGATTTTTGAGAATGGCTAAACAAAGCTCAGTCATCATATCCTCTCAATAAAGTGAAAAGATACCCAGAGAAAAAGAAGACTACTTTCATACAAGTTATTTACAGTTGGAGGTCATTGATTTCACTTCATCTAAATTCAACCACTATGTTTTTCATCTTGAAATAATTATTACAAAAAAAAAAAAAAAAAAAAAGTATATATATATGTTTATATAATTTTTTTTATCACTTAGGTACCCTCACAAAATAGCAAATCATACCCTTCAAAATACCGAAGAGTCCAAAATATTACAAGAAACACAGACACAGAGAAAACATTCAATCCACAAAACACTTATCTGCCCCTGAAGCATATGCAGATCTCCTTTTCTGTTGTAATGATATCTTGCTACAAATATTTAGACCAATTAAAATTATTTCAATTTGAGTGGCAGCCCTATCTTCAGTGTTGTTCTAAAACAAATGCCACATTTTCTTCCTTTTATAGATTCTTCCTTGATCCCATGAATTTCAGTTACCTATCGTTCTTTGAGTTTTAGACGCCTCCCAACAACAAAACATTGGCAATCCATGCAATAAAATGACTGCTGTTTCTTCTTGTCATGAACAAACATAATAAAACCTCTAACAGCAAATCAATGTCTACACTTTGTAACTAGTGTAATTATGGAAGGAAGAGGCAAGCAAATCAATATTAAGATTATGAGTTCAAGCTTTAGGCTTGTCAGTCATTTCTAATAGCTGTTCATATTTCACACATTCATAGAGCACTTGTAATAAAACAATTCTCCTTGTAACCTTCTATACAGAACCTACAATTACTTATAAACAATGCACTTCTGAATCCATAAAGTTTTAAGCATTCTCATGGAGAATCACAGGTATCACATCTCACCTGTCCTAAGCCAAGAAAGCTTGGTATAAATAGTGCAGAATTTAAAAGCACTATACAATAAAGATACCAGTGTCTGACAAAACCATTATTTCACTGAGAGGTATGATACTTTCCTCTGAAAGGCAATAAAAAGTAAATTCCACACTGCACTGTACATAAAGAACAGTTAAAATGAAAAATTTCTTCTGTGACATCCCATGTTGTTAACAATATAGGCAGATCAAGATAAGTGAGTGGATTTGGATCATCATCAGAAGACACAAGGCCATATTTGCCAGTCTATTATGTCATGTTTCTTGAATTCATGAACCCGAGAGTGCAATATCTTTTCGTTGACATGATGGAGAAGTTACACTTTATACAGACTCTAAATATACAGTGGAGATAAATGAATTAAAACAGCAACCATATTGTTTCTTTAAAATGTTTTTAAGCAATGTAGCATATGGATAATTTTGAAGCCTACAGCACACAAACCATTAAGAAAATAGCAATGGAAAGCAAACTGGATTGCCAGATGATTTACCTCAAATTAGCCCTTATCTTTCTAAACCAAAACCAAAAGTAGAAGAACACGAGTGAAAAAATAATGCTTTAGAAATTCTTTAAAAGATAAAAGCAGCAAAATCACATGCACTATGTCTGGAATTGACAACTGATTCAAAATGTCATCCTCTCCCAAAAGTGATTTCACCCCATTTGGAAGAACCAAAATACTTAAGCACCAATTACTGTTCACATTTTTCTTCAATCCTTCCCAGCTTTTTAAAAAATTGGTTCAAACAGTAATTCTAAGAGAAAATGGTGGTGAGGTTATTAGAAAATGCCACAGTTCCACACACACACACACACACACAAAACCCATAATAACAATTTTATTATTTGACCAACCCATCATATAAATTAGCTGCATTGATCTAATTGCACTTATCTTTACTTACTAAAAATGTATATAATTTGGCACTTTCAAATCTGTGCCTTCACAATATGCTAATTATACAGTTCAGATGATCTGGAAAGAAATCCATTTTGCACTGATGATATAAGGGAGTGACAGTACAATTTACATTAGGAAATGTTTTCTCATTTTTCTCAAAAATTGGTTTGCACTCAGCCGGAGAAATCTAAATTCGACCAACAGGCATCCCTCCCTGTTCTCCATGGTTACAAAATAACATGACAATCTGAACGATGAACAAGGAACACATAAGAATGGGTTACGAAACTCCTCTGGACACAGGTAGACAGGCAGTCAATGTTTTCTTCTGTAATCTGATTAAATAGATTATTATTATATAGAACAATATTGAAATGCTAGTAGCAAACAATTGCCAGTGACAATACTTGAAACATTTTGAATCTGCTGTTCCAAATGCTGAATACGGGGGCAGCTGGTCACTTCACATTCCTTACTTTAAGTGATGACTGCTAGCTGGAGAGACTACAATAAGGTTTTCCCTTTTGATTTTAGCAACAATATACTTACAGGTATGCTTTTGGCAAACATTTACCTGCAGCATTAATATCAACCTGTAAAGACTGAGCTTGAAAAACAGTAATTGCTTTGTTGTGATTTTCTTTTCTGTGTTCAAAGGATAGGGACAGCATCAACTGGAAGACTGCACAGTGAGAAAGCCACCTCTTAGCACATCAGCTACAGACATCTAATTACATGAAATCTGAGGGCTAAAAACAGTCTTGATTTATTCATTTGGTTTTCAGCAATCTTGCCAGATATGTTACCAAAATAATAACAGTAATAATAATAACAAGCCAAAAACATACCCATGAGTCAGACTGCTGTGTTTTGGATTTGTGGGGATTTTGGTGTGATACACAGTTATACAGATACAGCTGCACCACTGCTGGAATGTAGCCAGAGCCTACATAATAACAGTCAATCAGTACTAAACCCATACCTATGCACAGCACAGATAAACTTAACTCACTGTAATGATGTACCACAAATAAGACCAATTAGTATTTTCACAGACATAGTCTAAAATAATCTGTTGTTCTGAAGTATAGATCCAGAGTTATTATATATTAGTGAAAATAGAGGTTGAAACAAAGGAAAAATATCTACAAGGATGGGTAATTTGAGTAAATGATTACACTGTCACAACAACCACTTCTGCAATTTCATTTAATAAAGGATATTTATTTAAATAATTTAGAGTCAAACTATTAAATATTTCCATCAGACAATACTTGGCATTTTAGAAAGAACAGTGCGGGTATAAGAACACCACCTTCAGACAACCATTTTCCAGCTTCTATTTGCATTACAAATGTATTTCTCACAGGAAGGAGTAGAACCTGAACATCAAATTAAAAATAGCATTATTGGGAATCTTACAGAAAGTGTGAAGACAAAAGCATGTAAGCCTGAGGATAGAAAAAATCCATCATAATATAATTCTACAAAATAAAGATGAGGTTAATCTGAAACCTGAGAAAATTAATATCAAGATTTTAATTGACCTCAGCAGGTTTCAGATTAGGCCCTGCATGTTCAACATGATGGCTCTGTGTAATTTTGCAGTGTTTCTCAAGAATGTTCACCCCATTACTTCTTAACCTTCTCCCAGTCGTTTTTTGATTTCCACTGAAAACTGAGATGACTGGAATTTATCTCTGCAGTTCCTTCCTCCTTTGCATGTACTGTCAAAGGCATTTCTGGAATATGCAAAAGCTAATTTTAATGATTGCTGTTCTTCTTTAATTAAAAAATAAAGCCATGATGAATGTGAAATTCTGCAGTGATTTTCTCCGAAATATTTTGAGATGACAAATTGTGGCCTCTGCAAAACAAAAATTAAACAGGAAATCAGTGGTCATTTCCAATATACACACTGCATTCATTATGTCAGAACGTATCAATCCTTACAATAAGAACCACTCACATAGCATGCCAGTGGAATTGAAGGAATGAAGAACATCAGTGTGATCATTTAATGTTCAATTCCAGCTTTGGAAGTGATGGCACACAGACAATATAAAATTTTCAAGACTATGTTTTGATTTCCAGATAACCAATTTTCAGGCTCTTCTGCTTTTCAGACTTCATAGCTAGGATTCCATTGTAGATATTCTACCAAAATTTTCTGAAGTTTGCTTTTTATGGATAGAAAAAATGTAGGATTTTTGTATTTTTCTACACTAGCTTGGAATGCCAATAGCTTAACAGCTGCTGACAACTTAATAGCTCTTTCATTCTCACTCTATTTCACTAAATCAGAAAGCCACCCTCTAAAAAGAGTGAATTTGATCAGTATTTCAACCTGAACACTTCACTGTTTCAGGCTTCATAAGCAGAAAACTAGAATGATAAATTAGACTCAGTATATCATGTCTCTGCTCGCTTTCCTGGCACTATCTGCTTGAAGGCAAGAGAAGTCAAAATCTGCCAGTTGCTGTATCACAGTCATTTTAATGATACAAAAGCATGTACTATGAACAAGTTGAGGATAACTCTTCACAGTTGCCTTTGTCTCTCTGTTCCATTTTTTCTTTTATTTTTCTTTTTATGGGAGAGAATCTTAAAACGTTTGCAGAAGTTGAAGAGAGAATAAATTTTTAAAAATATTTAAAATATCTATAATGGAGACCGATGCTAAAGGCAATGTGTTCTAGAGAAAGTACAAGCATCTGATGTACCCCTGTTTGTAGGTATGGTCTCATGATTCAGGCATTTGACACCGCGTACCTGAGAAGTTCAGCATCTGTTCATGCAGCTTTGACTGCTCCCTTGCATTAGGTCTGTGAAACAGAACAAGGGAAAAAAATTCAATTCCAATAAATACAAAAGCTGTGTCACCTGTATTCAACACCAAAATGTGACACTGTACGTACACATATATGCAAATGATTACCTGATTTCTGCTGTCCAGTTCCAGAAATGCAGGCTGCTGTCAGTTTTCTACCTAATACCATTTAGGCATTTCTGCTGCACTACTGGCAGCTTCAGATAGAAGAATATCTGATGTGCAGGACTCCATCAAGTGAAATTCCAATTTGTCCTTTTTATCTCATGATTGTTGGACTCTGAACAAGTAATAATACAAAATATCTCTCACCTGCAAACGATTTACAATAACATAATCAATAATGTATTTGCTGTGATCCAATTTACTGTGCAAGAAAGTAGCTTTTGACATGAGAGTATATTTCAAAGGAAGAAATTCCAGTCATTATGCTTTTATACTACTGCCATCTCCCCTTTCACATATGTTTACATTCATAACAATTACACCAAGGCAACACTATTCAGTTTTACAAAACTCATCCAGTACAACCCATTGCACACAACAGAACATTTTCTAGGGATCTGCCCTAGAGCTTTAAGGTTTATACTGTTGCACTGGACTTCACTTTCCACTGGAAGAAAGTTGCTACCAATTATTTTACCTTCCCCACTCTGCAGACATTTTGCATATAATGACATTTCTGAGGCATCAAGTCCTTTTTCTGAAGTCAATAAATGTAGAACTACACTGTGTTTTGGACATGCAGCTTGAAGAAGGGAAAAAAGAAGCTGGGTAAATGAATGCTGGCCAAAGGACTGAATCAAAGCACTCTAAATTCATGATCTAAAGTGTAATAATGGACAGTTACCAACAGTTAGACAGTGTAGGAAACTTGCTATTCCACCAAAACATGTTCACATATCTGAACCCTTAATTCTACATCATAATTTTTCCATACTAAATGACTTTCCTTCTCCTGAGCTGCACATTATTAATTAGTGAACATAATTATGTTGTAAATCAGATTATCTGTTGGAAAAAATAGAGAGAAGGTGGGCCAGAAAGGGGGGAAGAGAAGGGTTACATGGGCTATTTATGTACCCATGTATTTCACACAAATGAAAGGAAGTGTAGGAGAAAAAAAGAAGGAGCAACTTTCTGGGGGTTCCCAGTGACTTTTCCTTTCTCTTTATTGGAAAGGAATGCTCAAGGCTATGTAAGATAGGCAATGTAGGAGTAAAAGCTGCTGGTGCCTCCATTCCCTTCAATGAACCCTTCTCTTTTTACCTCATTTGATACTGTGTGTACCTTCAAGCAAAAATGTTCTTTCTATCAAACCATCTTAGTGTTACAAGTGCAAAACTAATTTACACAATACAACAGAAGTTCATTTTAACTATACAGAATGAGAGTGTCCTTTTTTTCTTTTTTTTTTTTCTCTTTTTTTTTTTTTTTTTTTTTTTTACAAGGGCCTTCTGGTTTTCCTCTTAGACCTTTCTTTTTGTTTCCACAAGACAGTATCAGCGAATCATAAAATTCAGCATTACTGCAACAACTCTAACAGTGCCACAGACTTTGCAACTGAACCACACTTACACACTCCATCTTTCAAGGACACCTACCTCCCTGCTGGCCTTCCAACTTCACAAGGGCCCATGCTCCATCATCACCCAGCTGGAAATCCAGACAGAATGGCTCTTCTCTTTTATAACTTTCTTTGCATCCTATTTCTGAGGCTCCCTTCCTGCACTGCTTCTAGCTCAAGAACTTCCATCCCCTCTACCTACAACTATTTTATAATATGGAAGAGAGCTCCACTACATACAGTCTTATTCCACAGAGCAAACCATCTGTCCTGTGTATGGGACTGAAAGCAAGTTTTATTTATTATAGCTACTTTTTAATGTGAACTTTTTCTAAGGCAAAGGTAGTTGAGGAGCTGATTGGCCACAAGCTTCTTTGTCAGGGTACAATACTGATCATACTGCATACCATTATTATTTTTTTTTTAAACCTTTTTTTAAAGTTTCCTCCACTGTATTAACATTAGATATTGAAGTATGAAAGTAAAATGCAATTCAGCAATTGTGGCCACTTGACAGGAAACAGATTAAAAAAAAAAAAAAAAACAACCAAAAAATACCTGTACTTGTGAGCAGGTAAAGTAAGAACAAGCATCTTGACTTTGCCTTACTCAAAAGTGTCCTCACCACAGTCTGTAACTGTTATGCACTTTTCCAAACTATTTAAAAATAATGTAAGTCCCAAATCCAAATTATTTAAAGCATATATTCATTGATTAATATTTGCATGCACTGCATAATTTCCTGTATTCCAGAAAAACAAAACTACTTTTGCATAGCAATGGGAGTATTGGGTATGCCGATCATTTCCACTGACCATTCCAACTCAAATAAAAATTCAATTACAAAGTAATCTTATAGTTTCAACTAATAAAAATGTAAAAGCAATTTTAAACCAAGAGCTTTTCTTGAGTTGCACTGTTAATAAAATAAGTGTTTTGCAAAAAAATATCTTTAACAGTTTTCCAAATGCAACAGATGACTGTGCCTTCTCTTGTAAAACATGAAAACAGTGTTATGCACTTCACAAACAGTCCACGCGTAAGCTTTTGTTTCAGGAGATTATGATTAAAGACAACAGATCTTCCAAAAGCCATGTGACATGTAACATCAAATGAACTTCACTTATCCCCAGTTTCAACCCCAGCTGTCATATGTATCACAAAACATTGGTGCTCTTATATTACACCACTTCAAATTTCTCCCAAACGATGATCCAGTCAGCAGAAAACTCTTCTCTAAAATATAAAAAGTCACAGTTGGTTGAAACAGAACATTTACAGGCCAGGCACAGAACACATTCACACATATATGTAGATTTTATCCATGCTGTCATTTGGTATTGGGGCATTTTCACTTAATTAATGGTGTGTGTGTGTTTCTTTTAAATGCTATAGTGACTATTATTGAAGTTCAAGGCTCCAAGTCCTGCAGGGAATGTCACATATCCTCTAGATGTCTCTGGAGATTAATTCTGAGAACATTGTAATTCTGAGCAGGATCCACTGTAAGAAGTCAATCATTATATTAGCACTATAACTTTTCCAATATTTGCTGTGTTGGAAGAAACAAAAGATTTTTCTGCCTGCAGTCTGAACTCAAAGCAACTTTACACACTTTCTTTAAGCTACTACTTTCTCCAAGGTGCATTCCCATCTAGAGATTTACCTCTACATTTTAGCAATAGTATAGCATGCATTTTTATAAACATTTCAGCAACTAACAACAATATTCTGCAGTTACCCAGTATCCTTCCATATACCACCACTGGAAACTAGTGACGTGGGCCACATCTGCAGGGTGGGACATTCTCGGTGGGAATTTTGCTTACAAAGCAAAAAATGTCTTTACAGTTTTTTCAGTACTCTTAGAATCATTATAGTAGTAAATCTCAAAATACAAATTAACACATACTTTGAACACTTTATTTTATGGTGCTTACTCTCACAGTCATGGAAGCAGACAAGTATTTTGTGGTAATATGTCCCCTGGTTTTGTAAGTGGTTGTCCCTTTGTATCAGAGCAACAGCTCACACAGACGAAATATAGCCTACTACATGCAAGCTTACTGGTAGTTTGTAGAGAAAAAGGCAAATTTTATCCAAAGCCGGTGGAATCCCTTTGCATGGACGTCAGCTGGCTCAGAACAGCCGCACTGGAAACAGCCCCAAACAATGCGCCCGCATTCACACAGACGTCCCCGGCGGAGCACCGCCAGTGTGCTGTGGAAACGTGTTTTGGGAACCATTCTTCAGGCAGATGGCAGGCAAAAACTTAAATGAACATGCTTCCCCAAGAAGAACATGCAGATCTGCACTTTCGCAAGCTGGAAATGTTACAGAAAGTTATTTAATTGCAGGAATAGAAATGTCACACATTGTATCAAACACAAATCTGTACTTACTGAAAATAACTTAGTACTCTAGAGAGGTTCAACTGTTCTTCAGTGCTTTTGGTCTTCAATAATCAGTAGACACATTCGTTTATAATTTTCTTACTTAAAAACGCATCAGAAGCAGTGAATGTGGTCAGTGTTAAAAAAAACAAACATGACGAGTGAAGATGACACACTGCCTTTGGCCAAGAGGAAAAGTCTGTGTGGCACAGTATAATAGTTACTAGTTAATCTATATGAGCCTTAGAAGAAAAATTAATTCTGACGATTTTAGCAACCTTGGTGCTTCTCCTGAAGTGTAAGTAGGGAGAAAAGAAAGAATAAAAAAGACACCTTTTGATGAGAGATTATGTAGTCTCCACAATTGAGTAAATTTAGTTGCTGTTGCAGCAGAGGAATGTGATAGGAAATTTTACAGTTGAAGGAGAAATGTCACAGTATTTTGATAAGAGAACGATGAACTTTTTTTCCCTTGTGCCATTATCAAGGCGAAGTGAACAAAATACATCATTTATAACCCACTGCTCTACCATTATCTCCTGGTGAGACACTTGTTTTAAAACACACAAGGACCTTTTTTTCTCTAAGACTAAAGCTCTCTGTGAGGCTCCGTCTGCCTTTATAGCCATGAAAGAAAGTTGACACTTGTGTGGGCCAAAGTTTCCAGGCAACCACACAAGGGCACTTGTGCACCCTCCAGGTCACCACCAGTTCTGAAGTACAGAGGAAGTGTATGAACAGCGCACGTCCCTTTGATCACAGATACCATCAAAAACTGATGTGTAGAGAAAATCCTGCACTTGGGAAGAAAGTCACTACAGTCTGCTTGTGGCTTTCTCTTACCTAACTACACAGAAAGTAAAGGTTAGCGTGTTAGCGCAAAACTGCTAAAATAATTTCTCTGACTAGTCCCTCAGTCTCTCCTTCTCCAAGGTATTCCTGAACTCTTTTATTCTGTTCTTTTTACTGTTCATTTCCAACATGACAGCATGGCTGTTTTGCTGTAGAACGCTCATTCAGCAAACCTATTCTCAAGCATGCAGTTATGTACCAGCAAATGTGTAGCAGAAAAAACCCAGTGGTGGGGTTTCAAGCACAGGTAATTTTATAGACCCAAGCAAAATTCCACACTACTTCCAGTCACACAACGTGAACAGTGATCATAAAACAGACCTTTTAAATTTATGTTGAACAACACAGAACATAGGTGTACTCCGAGTCCGCTGCTATCTAGTACAATCACTGTCTGTTCTAATAAAATTACACTGGTCATAAGACCAAGTGATCAGAAGATAAAAGTGTACAATTTTCTAGAGACCTTTAATCAGTCCTCAGATTGTTTATTTGTCTTGTGGTAAGGAAGTCAGAGTTAGTAATGAGAAAACAATTAACTTATTTTATAAAAAGAAATGAAAAAATTGTTTCCAACAATGCCAGACGAATTTACCATACCCCTCAGGTTATTTTGCTACTCCTACATGCAATGTGTTTAACAGCTAAAATGCTTTATCTTGACTGTTAACATTGGTGCATTTGCTGAGTCAAAGAGGAGATAGATTATGTGAACAAGGAGAACTCTAATAACAAAATAAAATGAAAATTTGTTTATATTAAAAACATCCCACATTAACTTCTAATTAAAAAAAAAAAGAAAAAGAAAAAGAGAAAAAACAAGCAACAAGTCTAATTACAACAAAACTTACTGCTTCAAGATAATTTTGTCGATGCAGGAACACAGGATATATGTTTATGTAAATACTTATCAAATTACAGCAGAAGGTAACAGAACTTGAGCTAATGGTCGTAAGTTTGTGCAAGTAGAAAGTGAAACAGAAAGCTATGCATTTTAATTTCCAAGTTACTGGGAGACATATTCACAACCAAGTATATCAAAAGGATCCCCAAAACAAAAACTCACCACTATTTTCTTACTTCTTATTAATTTCTACTTAAGTTAAAAATGGACAGGCAAGGTTGTTTCTTCCCATTATTAAGTGAACATTCCAAAACTCCTGAACATTTTCATTTAGATAAAATTCCAGTTACTTATGTTCTGATTAATATATGCAAAAGCTTGGATCATAACTTAATTATGAAGATTAAGAAATATATTAATAAACCAAATTCAGGAAGAATCTGTATGGAGATGCATGCTATTATCATATAAATATTCATGTTCCTCATTGCACAACTCAAAAAAACATTTATTTTAATTGTAAGACATTTAAAATGTTTTGATGGATTATGCAATATTTCTCCTCCTGTTGTAGAAACACTGTCAGACTCATTTAGATGGACAGATGTTTGCAGCAAGAGAGCTTATTTATAATTCAGGACACCCAGGACTCTGAAATAAATGAGTTTTAGTGATACATTCTCTCCAAGGTTTAATATAAGGCTTATGATTTAATTGCCACACTCCAAAGCTAGGGGGCAGGTCAGCCTATTACCAAGCTCCTATATTTAACTTTGGTGGAGAGTGATCGGTCTTAGACCAACATGGTCTCTCAAAACAGGATGATAAGTTAATTTCACAGTTATCACAAAATAACATATGATATTAGGTGGTAGCGACATGATAACTCCACTGGAAACAATGGTAATTACATAGTAAATCGTGTCAATGATACTGCATTATCTCCTAACTGTTCAATTAACTCGTTTCACCATTGCATACTATGTTTAGAAAGTTGCTGATGCAATATTTCCGTATCATAATTGCAAAAAGATAGTTGAACAAGATAACACGCTATAATTTTAGAAAGTTTCTAATATTACTTGCTAAAACTATTTCTGCTATGAAAAACAAACAAACCTTAAGGTGAAGGAGACCTGCAAACGTGGGAGATACCACTTGAAATGGAAATAGGTTGGCAAGACAGTCGTCAAACTAATTATTTTTTCTTCTTTCGTGCAGGAAATGAGACATTAATTCATAAATCTAATTCCTATAGGTAGGTATTGATCCAGCCAAATGGTAAAAGCCCTCAGCCATCATTAAAACAAGTATAAATTAAATCCCTGAAAAATGTAACTTTTCCTATGCTGTGCAGACAATCTGATAAATGTGGATAAGTTTACAAAGTAAGGGAATACACTTAAATTACAAAATAGCAAAAAAGATAGGAACAAACTGAGCTTTTCGCTAACTCAGAATGCTGCATCTTCATCACTGGCAGAACAGGCTATCTCACCTTCACCCATACAAATCAAAAGAGCAGCGAGGTGACATAAAATGGAATAAAATGCTGCCTGAACTATTTACATTGTTATTCCCTTTCAATAATCAAGACTGCAGGTTTCCTGTCGTGTTTATACATACACCACTGCTCTGTAGTTTGAGCTTATTCTTAACCGCTACTTTTGTGAGTACAGAATTAAATCAACAGCTGGTAAAAATCAGTTACAGATAGTTTGAAGCCGAGGCATATTAAAGGCAATATACTGACTTACAGTATCTCAAAATAATGCTCAGGAACAGTGCTTTCAATAAATAAATATATGACCAATACATATGAGTGAATCCCTAAATATATGTCAATGCAACAGTTTAGAAATCTGTGTCTGATAAAAACGTTTTCAGTCACAGGCATTTTAGACACAAAGGAATTTCTGAAAATTTCCCAGATTAACTTCAATAGGAAACTGTGGCAATTAAGCATTCTTTAGCTTATATATGGAAACATTTACCTGCAACAGAAATACTTCAGAAGCATGAAGTTGTTTTTGTTGTATTTTTCAATTTTCCTTTGTGACAATAACATTTCATACAGCTTGTTTAGATTTAGAACATCTCTTTCAAGGCCAACTCCACCTACTTTTTCATCTCTGCTCATACTAGTTTTGTGGTTATAAGAATACAAAGGAATCTGCATGATTTTAGCGCATGACTCATTTCCAGCAAATCAACAAACGTACTTTCAATTTGTTATGCATGAGAGATGTGTAAAACTATAGAGGTTTGGGTCTCTGGAGGACAAAATAAGCAAAATATTCAAGCATTGTATCTAAATCATAACTGAAGTTAAACTCTAATTTTAACATACAGGCTGTACAGTGAATTCATAAATGCCAGGAAGGATTTTAAAAGCATCAGACAAGATCCTGGGCCTGTCCCCAGCTGTCCTAAAAATCCTGTGCATCCTGGTACAGATTTCATTCTATTAAATGTCCAGCCACATGATACTGAATAGGTACAGCCAGAAATGGCAAGAAAAAGTTGATTATCTTTTTGAAAAAGATGACAGAAGTCCCAACATCATTCTCTGATTTTAGAGTTTGTCACTGCTTGAGAAATTCTAATTCCAGTTACCTTACATGATGCAGTTCATGCAACCTTGCTGTTACACAGCATATTACACAGATGCCTGAAGAAACCAGCCTGTGCTCCATACAGTGGAAGCAGTGCTTCCACTCCGCATTCTCAGTAGCTTCCTTTCTCCCAAAAGACACCACTCATCTCTACTTTCTGGGTTTTCCCTGTTGATTCTCTTGATGTGATGGATGACAGACTAGAAAATTATTGGCAGACAAGGAAATAAAATAAAGCCTACAACCCAGCCAAAACCTCTTCCAAAACAGGGAAGTCAATAAGGTATGGAAATGATTACCCAAAACTCAATCTCTTCCATGATAACTAAGCAACTGAATTTATAACATTCCTGGTCTTACATCCATCAAGTCATAAGATATGAGTACAAATATAAAAGGAAGAGAAACCAGCAAGAGTAAATACACCAAAGAAAAATCGACAAATAACTCACAAAAACTCCACACACGCACACATAAAATGAACTGCAAAAAGACAAACCAGGTACATTTGCCAGCTGAAAAAACAGAACAATGCAGTGGGTGAACCCCATGCTGCTCCATATCACATCTTTGTTGGCTTAAAATGTTTATAATGTACTTATATTTCTCAGGTTGGTGTATCTCTCAATATATAGAGAGAGTTACACTTTCTGAAACCAGACTGAATTGAAAAAAAAAACCACAAATCAGACGATCATGATGTGGTTCCCTCCTTTGCCAAGCTCTGCACCTTGCAAAACAGATAAAAACAATGCTGAAATTAAAAAATACATGCTTTTACTGTTTGGCTAGTGCGTTTTGGTTTTGGTTTTTTTTTTTTTTTTTGGCTTCCAGCATCCTCCACAGAACTTTGAGAAACAAGACATTTCTTCTGAATCAGATATCCATTATCAATTTGGACAGAGAGCGTCTGAACCAGTATTATCTGCAAATGATTTATGAGGGCAGGTATTTCTCTACCTGAACGTTTTAGTGAAACCATAAATATCAGTAAAGACAGGAGCTGGGATTCAACAAAAAAGCCCTGAAAAATATTTTACATGGGAAGCTACTCTCATCTGATGAAAATTTTAATTCATCTTTTATATATTTTAAAGATTTTTGATGTCAGCCAAATCTGTCCTCCTTTCTTACTTATATTTTAAATTACCACCGTACTTAGCTATTAATGAAACCTACTGAACTAAACCAACTGATCAGTTGATCTTAAAAAAGAATGCGTCAGAACCTGAAATGTTGCCCAGAAGAAAAGATTACATTCAATACCAGCTTCATAAAACCAAATCATTTAGAATAGTTTATGAAGAATATCCTCAAAATCCTAGTAGAAGCAGTATTTCCTTTTTCTTTATATAAACTACAACATATTAAGCTTCGGTAAGACATTTAACTTTAGGAGTCATCCATCTCCCCATCTCTAAAATGGTGTTGGTAATTCTTTCTCATGTCTGCAGAAGAATGGCTTTATGCAACAGCACTGTGTGGAGTACCTACCTTAGGAAGGACTGGGCATATCCAGCTGCTTTGCTTTTTTTTTCCAGACTCAATGCATTCAGAGCTCAAGATTACATTGGAAGCACTATACAGCATTATTAACACAAAAATTCAAAACCAATTTAATGACTGTTTTGATATATATTAGATTATTATTCCTTTCCAGCATGGTCTATTTTATGAAAAAACTAAAAAGAAGAAAACACCACATTTCTCTGTGGAAATGAATTTTTAATAGTTAATTTCATCTTCTAGATATTCAAGATTTTCTGAGCCTCTTTTAAAACCTTTACTTATTTCTGTTTATTATTTATATTCAATTATTTTTCAGTTATTATTAAGTTGATAAAAAGATTTTGCTATAAATTAATATGGAATGGTACCATAAATATGGTAAGCCAAACTAAATGGTATAAAAAAGCATGCATTTACTAAAATTCCATTGTTAACAGAAAAATTTACATGTATACATTTCAATACTCTACTTTCATTTGTACATTTAGATAGTGATGTAACAGTAAACTGTGATGTATATGTGCTGGATTATATTCTGTATTTACAGTTCTAATAATGTATATATTAACTGTGCTTTTTACCAGAAGATTAAAAGGTATTGGAAACATAAAACTGAATAAAGTATCATGTCTTCCTATTTAAGATATCAAAGTAATATTACCCTTCTCTCACAGTCAATAAAAGCCTCATACAAAACCTCTTGGATAGCCTCTAAGATTTGGACAGCTGGGGCTGGGCTTGATTTTAGAATTGGATTTCTGGTATATTTCTTACTCAGCATTGAAGGACATTACCTGTGAAAAAAACAGATTCTAGACACCTAGATTAGGGCACCTGAAAATCAAGGTCAAATCTCAGGCATCAAGGAATTGGCCGGTATCAATGGAAATAACTATGGCTTTACTACTCCCAAACCATCTGCTTTTAATGCCACATCTGTCAAAAAATGAAGAGAATGTTTTTATTAGCTTTGTATAATATGTTTAATGCCTTTATGATTAATTTGCTTGTATAATGTTAGTGCTATCAGCACTTAAGTAGGGTGATACAATAATATATAAATAAAATATTGTCCGAGCAATTCAGGGAAACAGCATTCACCATGGTAAAGACCAGGTTAGGAAGAAATACAAGATTTTTCTTCTTCGTATTTACTGTATAAGGGAACACAGACAGCATCCACTCTACTGGTTGTAGATTTCATGAAAGGCAAAAGAAGAGCCCACAAGCCTTTCACATCCTGTTTTAAGCTCATCACTGAATGGTGTGTTCATCTCAGAGACTCTAAATACTTCCTGTCAAAATATAAAATGTTCAGTCAGGGCTGGCAATTCAGCATGAGGAGGAGGAGGGAGAAATTAAATGACTAAAAACTGCTGCTATAATGGTGTCAAGGGAAGAGAAGGCTGCCCAAGAAGGACAGGGCTATGGAGCTGCACAGAAATCCTGAGAACATTTTGCAAGCAGCAATGCAAAAACACACTGATGCTACATTTTATAAATGCCATAATGTAAGTATGTGAAATAACACATGAGTTGCCAAGCAAAAGTATAATTTCTGCATACAGCTACAAATAACAATACTTAGGACTGATGGCTTTTGCATAACCCTATAAAGCAGATATTATGATGCATGGGACTTTAGTAATACAGTTACTATAGTGAAAAAGAAAACCATTTTATATCAAATTACATCCTCCTTCCCCTAAAAAGTATCTGACTAAGGCAGAGATAATGTAAAGTTCGACTATCAAAAATGGCTTCATTAAGAACTTTAATGAAGCACATGGGAGCCATTTATTGACTCCTCAACTATTAAGACATAGCATTATTACTGCTTTAATAGTATTTCCATTTTCATTTAGGAAATAACTAATCAAGGGATCAATGTACCAAAGACTTTATTTTCCCTCCCATGGGTCACTGAAAGTACATTTTTTAAAATGCAAAAAACGTAAAGGCAATTCCCCCCAGTGCCATATCACATAAGCAATTTAAAGAAATAACAAGGAATGCTAAAGGTCAATGGCTCCCGATCTAAGCCATGTTATAAAACAAATGAAAATTGTTAGCGGTAATTCTACCTTTCTGGTGGAAGTAAGAGATCGCTTTCACATCAAAGAGGCTTACCTCCAAAGTATGCAAAGCACCTCCACCCTGACCTGCTGTCAACCTGTGAGACATTTCTATTTCTCAGACTCACTTTGAATGCAAACTACTGTTTTCCTGGTAGTTCTCACAGCTCCACTTCCTTTGAGGTACAGATGTGTAGCCAAAGAACCCAATCAGATAACATCCATTTACATATTTATAAAGTCTCCTGTAAAATCTCGTATCAATTGTTGCCACTATATATAGCCCTTTCAAAGTATCTTGTGGGCACAAGCGCTCCACTGCACTGCTCCCTTCAGGAGTCCAGATATATCGTATAATGTGATTTCAATGTAAATGTGGCCCATCACACAATCATACCACTTCACAAACTCTTTTCTGCTGGGGTAGCTTAAATCTAAACACACTCAAGCAGCTTGCTGCACTGGAGCAAGATTTCTTCCACATGAAAAAAAAGTCAAAACCCCCAACACAACAATGCCAAGGAAAAAAAAATCTGAACATTTTCTGCAGAAAGATGGGCCGTCTCCAAATCCTTGTGCCCTATCAGACAAATTAAAGTAAATCAAGCATGAAATGAAGCAGAAGAGCCCCGAGATAAGGCTCCTTTAAGTCGTTTACAGATTAGGATAGAGAGAGGTGCATCTGGTCTCTGGCAGTGAAGGAGGCCAGTTTCTCATCTCACAATAGCAGCCTGTGTATAGGATTACCTTACCTTGTCACTGACAAGGGAAAAAGCGCCTGCAAAATGTCTCTAACTAACTTCCTAATGTTCCCAGCTAAGTTCTCTTATTAAAGTATTAACTGTTACAATGATAGAAATAAATTTTGATAAAACAAAATAAAAACAGACACTAGTCTGATTTATGAGCTGGTTGGACACTGATAAACTGGATGCTCTGCTACCAGCCGATGAGCCTCTTTGCTTATCAGTCAGGATTTCAGTGCTAGAGACAGCAGATAACTTTCCAACTGGAATTAGGGATTCAGTGAACAGTCTGTTACTGGTTGGACTGGTGCTCTAGCAGCACCTAAAAGGGCCTCTTGTGCTATCAGATGGGATTTTGCTGTTGCACGCAGGGAGACGCTTCCCTGCTGCAATTGACAGCCCAGCTCAGAAGTCAGCATGGCTAATGGTTAAACTGGTTCTCCAGCAGTAAACAAGCCACTCTCCTCCTGTCAGCTGGGATTCACCCTTTACAAATTGGAGGCCTTCCTTCCTCAGGAAGCCTGCCTCTCCCGGAGCCCCAGCTCCGGCTTGCGCTACTCCCCACTTAGGCCAGAGCCCAGCAGCACCAGAAGGTGATCTGACGACAGTGCCATGTTGCTGCAGCATGCAGAGCAGTGGGAAGGATTCAGCCTGCAGCCACACTGCCCTGCTGCTGCCAGGAGCAGCCCCTCGCGCTGATGCTGATGGCCCATGGGGAGACCCAGTGGGCAGCTGGAGGAGGAGGTTCCAGAGATGGCACAGAGCCCACACAGCCATGGGCACGCTTCAGCAGTGCGCTCAGGATGCTCTCCTGGTTTTCCTGGAGCAAGGTGGTCACTGCAGTTCCTCATTTTCTACATGATTTAACTCCACTATGCTCAACCAGTTGTGATTTGCATACGTATATTGTGCTTGGAGGAACTGCTCCCACTGTGCCTTTTTTTGTAGCTCTGCTGTGGTGTGCTAGCCTACAAGTGCAGTAATTCTTCTGGGTACAAAGACAAGCACTAGCCCTAAAACAAGCCCAAGTAAGGGTTCTCTAGGCATTCCAGCAGTAATCAAACATATTTATTTAACAAGAAGAAAGCAGGCAGATGCAAAATATCACATGTTCATAGCTGGATGTGTAAAAATCCTCCTTTCAGAGAAGTGAAATAACAAATCAACTCACAATTACTGCGTGCTTTATAAAATTCAGCTTTTAATTCTCTTTGTGAATACAGAAAAATATATAAAATGTTTCTTTGTGGTGAAAATCTTCCATCTGTAGATGCCAAAACAGTGCTACAAAGAAACCCAACACATAATGCTCTGCTTGTTAGACATCTTACCTCACATACTCACACATTAAGATGTATATGCCCTCTTAATTCCAGTGACAATGTATGTGTTCTGTCAGTATTCACTGTGTATGAACAGTGTTCCCATGGTGAAAATACATAGGATAATGCTTTTTAATTGACATAAACTCCAGACTGAAGAAAAACCTCCCATCATTATAGTAGCATAGACTAGTACCCGACAAAGATAGCACTGATTTCCCCTCAAAGCTCTAAAAAAAGGATGCCAGCGCAGCTCTTATTTGCCAATCGAGACTATTTTAAAATAGATGTATTTGATTCTGATACACAAAGAATAAGACACAACCAATTCAGAAAGCAGAGTGCAATTTTACTGAACTAATCCAAAAGGAATGTAGGGCAGGATTGTAGGAAGTATGAAATTGTCCTTCGGGCTCTAACTGCCGGACTCTAAACCGATGGCACTTCAGGAAATCTTTCTAAATGTATGAAAAAATGGAAGGGAGGACACACTGAGCCTCACTCAAGAACACTTTCTCAACCAGCATTTTATATCACACTGAAACCTTTATACTCTTGTGGCACTTAGGGCTATTCTTAAGAACACCTCCAAATCCACAAAATGTTCAACTCAAGCCAAATGGAACTGGCCCTCCTAGTCTAATACTCAGACACCACCGGAGGTTTTTTATTGGTATTTTTTTCTAAGACTATTTTTTATTTAAATATTTAAATATTTACTTTTATTAGCCAAGCATCGTTCACTGCTATGAAAATGAAATATAAGGATTACAAACAGTACAGATAGGTAGAATTATGCACGGAAACACTTTCATAGGAGGCACTTTTTGTACTGTGAGGATACTGTTTGAGGAAGAAAAAGGCAAATTAAATTTCTTTCCTCACAAACTGTCAAGATTTTCTTCATTGGTCTCAGCATGTGCAACCAAAATCCCTCTTTCCTAATGAGAAAAGTGAACTTCTGTTTGTATGCTTAAAACAACGCCTCATTTTCACTTGGTCTCTTACCTTTTAAAATATACACTGCAAAACTGCATCAGTATAACATCTTATGTTGGCACATATGATGAAATAGTGATGAAAAATTATAAGAAACTGTCTAATTGTGCCTGCAATATGGATGAACAAATGATCTAAAATGTAAAAATATTCAAGCCCAGTGAGATTAACACACCTGATTTGCAACTGCTGCTCTTCTCAGCGAGATACAGCGTGAAATGTGAAGGAACTGTAAAACATGATATGATCCAGTGAAATTTTGCACTCTTTTTCTTATGTTAATGTCATTATTTGCACACATCTATGAAAGGTACGAGAGAAAAAAGCATATTTTTCACCCCAACATTATTTTCAATTAACTGAGACCATAACATAATTCTCTTCAGGTAACCGTTATACGTACACATCTATGACCAACTGATGGATTCTAATAATTGCTCCCTGCTTGCTGCTTTCAAACAATAAACCAACTTAAATAACACCAAAAAGGAAAAGGGCATGCTTTATTTTCCTATTTATTAATACTACAGAAGGTAACACGTTTATACGATATTTACAGTGTTCCAATTTCTGTAGCTGACAACATAAAACATTGAGGACAAAGTTTTTCGTACCCCAATGTATCAGGAAGATTCAAAATTTCCATACTACATTAAAAGTGAGAAAACTTGCTGGGTAAAAGTTCACTTTTTGCTCAGTAATGCACTGTATTATGCAACATCATTTTCGTAATTTTTTTGTAAGCTGTAACTGCTGGGATTTCCAAAAACATTTTCAAAACTAATAGCAGTTCTGTATTACACAAGCAAACCACACTCTCCAAGCTGTTTACCACCTACTACTGGAAACTGTTATAATAAATGATATGGATATTAATGACATTAAATGATAATAACTGACAACTGTATGAAATCATTTATTACTAGCTGCTGCTGATCAACGCTTATTCAGATGCTTGAAAAAAAGGAAAGTATTCACTGCAGTGTTAGCTGTGGAGTGAATAATAAAATGCAATGTGGCACTGTTTAGGTATAAATGCAAGATAATAGACAGCATTTGAGCCTGATGGCCTCTATCAAGAAACCAGCAATGCATTATAAATTTTTACAATTTTTACCATGAAAAAGACCCTTGGTCACTACCATCACTTTAAATTATTTGCCTGTTCCATTCTCACAACATATTTCATTTCTTCAAAAGGAATGAGGAAGGTTTCAGAATGCTTACATACCTCATGCGCTAAAATGAACTTCACAGATTAACAGCTTCTGAAAATACAAAATGCTTCTGTACTTCCCATTTTATAAGCGCATTACCTAGCACAGAAAGTCTGATGAAAGATCCTCAGAGCCATGAGGATCTGCAACGCAAACATAAATTTGCCCTTATTATCTAGTACACCAATAAAAGCCAAAGTTCTGTACTGGCTACGTCAGCCATTGAGAGGACTCTGACATGGAATTTTCTGTAACCAGATCTGTGCAAGTTGCAGATATGATGCAGGCAGTACCATATACAACCATCCTGACTTCTAATTTCAATAGGCAGGCACATCTTCAGAGCTGGGTCATTATCAAGATGAGTGAAGAACAAGACTTGAGTTCACACTTCAGGGTCCATTAGATGCCATCACACACTTTAGATCTGCTATCATGCAAGAAGAATTTACTTCGATTCATGTACCTCTAGCCTTCTGTTAAACAATTTAATGATTTAACTAGTTAAATCAGAATCCATTTTAACCCTACTAAACTTTTCCATTGTTTAACAATATGCAGTGGGAATTACAGACCATATTAACATATTTTGTAGTAAGATTGAAGCTATTAAAAATCATTAACCTAATTTCATTGATTTATACTGTAAATGGGACTTAAAATGATTCAAACATATTTCCAAACAAAAAACAACACAGAAGAAGAAAATCAAATGTATTATATATTGAATATCTTTACAATGCCTTACAAAACATTCATTTCTCCTGAAATACAGTGTTATTTTTCAAACAGGTGAAATTTATGATGTTAAAAATGATTTGCTATATTTGAAGTAGAATTTGAAAATAATCACGTCTTTAACTCTGTTCCTTTACTGCAGATCTTAATAATCTGAAGCAAAGCTGGTCCAAAAGAGACCTCTTAAGACCTCAGATTGTTATCAGAAGTTCTAATAGAGTAAGTGTATGCAGAATTGTCATGTTTGATAGACTAGGTAATCTCATGCATTTACATGAGCAACAGACACGGCAACATAAGAGAAAGCATAGTCCTTACTTAAAATTGTCTTACTTAAACCCTCATTCAGTGAGAACTGGGTTTTACTGTTCTGATCACGTCTGTCTACTTTGTCTATTCCTTGTATGTGACAGAGGTAGTTGAGGTAGCATGAACACGAAGACATGTTGCAGAAACAGTCTGAGGTATCACACAATTACATAGTCCAAACAAGATCCGCAGATCTAAATAATGTTGCATAGAAAAATGTGTCTCAGTAAAATCTCCCTCTGCTCCCTCTCCTCTGTACTACATACCAACAATATATCAAACATAAAATCCATTTCTAAAAAAAAAGATACGTATCTTTACTTCTTTGGGAACTGGTTTACTTTGTCGAACTGTGACTGTATTCATTCACAGAAGACTATTCATCCTCTCTGAAGACAGCATTGAGTTAAAAGTATACGCTGCTCAGGAGCATAGCAAGTGAGTAATTTACCACAAGAAAGCAACTGTACCTGTCTGCAACATAAACCCCCACTGAAATGAATCTCTTAAATTTCCCATAAAGTTGCAAGTTGCTTTAAGAAACAAACGAACAAACAAACAACAACAAAAATGCATAGACACTTATTATTTAGCTAAATAACAGTCTTTGTTCCCAAAATAAAACTCTACATTTTCCAGCATGTATACTCTTAAGTTTCAAGTATAGACAGTCTAATACAAAGCAGCCTATAGATCTGATTATCAGAAGCAGACAGGAAGGTCAGGTATGTAAACTATCAGACTGTTGTGAACATCCAGGAAAGGACACTTTTTACTGCTACTGCCCACGGCACTCTTAACTGGTTGGAGACATGACCACTACAGCTTCTGTACACTCTATGCATTTTTCATAGCAAACACACTAAAGAAAACTATTCCGTGAGAACATAACTTAGTCAACATCTTTGTAGAGCTGTCTTTGAAAAAATATACACTAAAGTACATTTTTTTAATAAATAATTCTTGTGACAGTTTAGTGTTTGGGATAGAAACAGATAAAACAAGTAATCAACAAGCCGCTGTACGCCACTGTCAGCTGTCCCTGCTGGATGAAGCATGTACTTCACACTGCTGAAGCCATAAAATGTTTTTTCTGCTCAAATGAAACAACATACAAACAAATAAAATGAACCTTCTGCTGCTCTCTCAACAGTCCCTTTAATAAAGCTTTAAAAATACAGTAAGTATTATTATGCTAAGCAGTAACTATTCATACAGCTTGCCCTCCTAAGCTCAGGGTCTTACAAACATTTGACCATCCTACAAATATTTGTTCAATAAACCTACAGGTATTTTAGAAAGTGTTCTTTATCATATATTTTTGGAGGACTGAAGGCACCATTTCCAAGGGGAGGTGAGGATGGAGAGTGGGAGAGGGGCTCTGATTTATATCATGCAACTGTTGTTTGCTAAAAAAAAAACTGTAGGCTATTTTCACTCTAAAGATACAAGTGCATTTCTCTCTCACCTCGCTCTTGCATGCAGAACTAAAACAGATTGTCTCATTTTCTCTCTTTGCACATATTACATATATAATGCCAATCAGTTTACTAATTACTCCAAAGCTAAAATGAAACTTAAATCTGTACAGGTAGATGAGGGTTCATTTATTCCTTGTTCTCAGGGCTTTGACACTCGAACAAGGGTAAGAGGGAGAGCAGTGGAATGAGCAAGAAATCTTCAAAAATGGTTTGCTTCCAAATACCCTAATTCCCATTAGAAGCATGCAACTACTTTATCTTTCTTCTTTTGCCATTAATTACAAATAAATTCATCTTTCTCTTGTGAAGCCTGAAGTTTGTTGTTGTTGTTAGATGAGTTGCATTCAAACTCCAACAAAAAAAGATGAAGCCAACATTGAAATTCATCTCACAGTCCAGAATTTACTTAACGGCCAGCCTGTGTGCTGTGATAAACGGAATGATGATCCGGCAACATGTCTTTATCCATGGTTTGCTTTAATTAACGCCGGCTTGTTTGTTGAAGAGATGATTAATATGCCAATGAAAATTGCATAATTGAATACCACAACACTGGCACAATCAGAAAGACACATGCAGTTTTTTGATTAACATTTATTATTATTATTATTATTGTGTGTTTTAATGTTCTCACTATGAAATGATGCAGATTTTGACTGAGAGGTGAGGAAAAGCCAGGTTACGTACAGGATTCTCCATGGGCAAGGGAAAAGATATGATGCAATTTAATCATGCAAGCATAGTTCCTTGGTCAAGCAGCCATTTTTCCAAACACAGAAGCAAAAACATCTCAGAAAAATACTGGAAATATAACAAACCATACCAAGGAAATAAACAACAAAAATAAAAATGGCAATGACCATGTGACAAAAAGAAAAGTAATGAGTATGGAAAACCCAAACAATAATTTAAATATCTGAAAAAACAGTACATGAGAAGCAGAGGAAACGGTTTTCAAGTGGCTGAAAAAATAAGAAACTTCTGCTCTTAAAGCATTGACATATTACAGTAACAAAACATTATAAAATAGGAAATCTTAAGTTATCATCTTTTTCTAGGACTTCAACTGAACATCTGTCCTAACTGTAGTGTGTTGAACATATACACTGAGAAAATCCATGTTACAACTAGCTTGACATTGTCAGCTAAGGTAGGTTGTAAGTGGATTGAGTTTTATTTTACCTATACAGTGATTTTCTTCTTATCCCAACTGCGTAGGGCAGACGTTAATGTTTCTTAACACTCATTCTCATGCAAGGACTAATTTTTAAGGGGTAAAAAGATCCCCTTACTTTACAAAACTGAATTCAGACTTGCACAGAAATTCAATGGGATATGTAACAATTTGCTAAATACCTTAAATATTGTGAAAATTAGCTATTAGAAAATACACAATTTTTGAGCTAAAGTGAGCCCAAAAACTTTTGTGAGTTCTCCCCCCAAATGAGCATCTATATGCTCAATGAGCATCTACTAACTGTACATTTTCTTTAGTGGTCTAAGCAGGCACAAGAATTTTCTGATAACTGAAGTTCAGTTATTTAGATTAATAAACACTTGCAGAGGATAACACAAAGCAAATACTGCTGCACCTTTACTATAATAAATAAAACAGGAAGGAAAGATTCCAATTTATTTCTTTCTATAAGAACCAGCACAAATAGTAAGATTTCTGCAAGAACTGCTTTTCATGGATTCTTTCACATTGTCCTTTGACAGAGAGGAAAAAGGATGGATACAAATGTCCACGGGAAAGGATCATGCACTCCCACTACAACCTTTAATGTGTGCCTAAGGTGACCATCTATGGTACTGCTGGAGGTGCAGCTAATGCTGAGCAGAAGTATCAACAGTTCAGCTGAGCACAGCACATCCTGAAAGAGCAGGACTGTGCAGAGGACATTCATCGTCCTGTTTCCTTCCCCAGAGCCATCCATTCTCCTCCATGCTTCAAGCATGGTTTCCTGAAGTGAATATATTTGTTAAGAACTACCCTATAGAGGCATGTACAACACACAGAAGCTTTTCAGAGGGACCCAGCCAAGGGTTCTCCCAGTTTTACCCATGTCTGATTTCCCAGTTTGCAGTTTAGGTTGAAGGTTACTCAAGCTCTTATCTATCTACATTTGTCACTCAATATTAAGGAAATTCTGGCAGAGAAAGCAAGTTGAAGCTTTTTCTTTTTGAAGAGACACAAAGGAGTTGCAGAAGCCACTCCTCTATTTCCTCACTGCGTTTCTCTGTACAACTAACAAAGGCCTTTTAGTTTATAAAGGGACATCACAATTACAAAACAATACAATCTGTCACATTAATTAGGGGCAGAGAATCACAGCTACCAGAAACCATTCACTTTTTTTTTTTTTTTTTTTTAAACAAGAAACAACAACACAACACACTTGAGAAACATTTCATGGCTGAAAAGGCACAGACACTGTAATGCAACCATGATGCATAGAAAAAAACAGCTGTTCATAACTCAAAGATGGTAAAAAACAAAAAATGTGAAGGAAAGTTCTTTCTTAGGCCTAAGTCTGTAATACAAGCCATCACCAAGGAGCTCCTCCAGCTTCACAGGAAAATAAAACCTCCTAGTGGAAAGATCCAGGAAACAGTGAAAGAGCTGTAAGCGCTGAGGTTCTCCACCATGTGAAACATCTGAATTGCAATGAAGAAAACCCTACCCAATGACTGTGGGGGAAAATAACACATTGCCCAATACGGGAATAAGCAGCCAGATCCATCTTTCAAATAACATTTTAAATTGCATTATTCCTGTTATTACAGTTTTGAAATTACTGTAATCTAACATTTGAGCAGTGGTATCAGGAGAGTCAAACATTAAGTTGCAATAGATATCTCTGTTCATGCTGCCCCACAGATTGTAGAGGCACATACTGCAGTTTGCTTAACTGTAGGTCAAGCCTACTGTTCCAAAAGATCCCAGGCATTTAATTTTTTTCTGTTAAATTTTATATTGCATACAAAGGTATATGAAATCATGATGTCTATGTTCAGCAGTTCAAATCAAAGCTGTAGTTTTGTTTCATGACTTTACATTTACCTTGCATTTCATGTAAATAAAATATTTTACTTTTTAATTCTCAGAGTTCTGAGAACTGTAAGCTCTCTGTAGAGCTGGAAAAGAAGTAAGTAGTGCTGATAAGGCAGAAACATGAATGGCAAGCAGAGCAATAAACATTCCTATTTCTTACGCTTATGGAACTGCAGATCATCGAATAATCAAACAAGGTGTAAAATACACCAAAAGAAAATTATTTTTCCATACAACACCAGGGAAACAGCATGAAAGCCAAAGGTAGAGCAATAACAGAAATTTATAAAAGAAAAGCACATCAAAATTATCAAACACTACTTTGCAGATACAATCTCTGATCAAGGAAGGTGGAAAGTTCACAATTCCAGAAAATGACTGTCCAGCTAACATGCTTACAATCTTTCCAAACGTATTCATTGGCCACTGTCACAAACAGATACAGTTCTAAATATACAAGACTGCTTGGTAGAGCCTTAACACATTACTTATGCAAATCCAGTGTACTGGACCTATTAATATCTTTCACAAATTTATCTTGTACAGCTACCAATCAATCCTCTTCTTTCTCCATGAAATCCTCCAATTTCTCAGTATGTTTCTGCTATCCAGACATGTCTGACCCAGAACATAACAAGTTCTCAATGGAACCACAGAACTATATTTTAATTCATATTTTAATTCATATGTAGATTCTGAACCAACAAAAGAAACATACATTTTTTTCCAAAAGTTTCTAAAGCTCTGTAACAACTTAATAACCTTATTCAAATAATTAATGAAGTTATTAAGTAAATCAAATAAATAAAACCTTGTGAAGAACATCTCTTTACATCATTACCAGATGGTGCCCCAAAAATTAAATAATTGATCATTTTATAAGTGTCTTTTGTTTACAGTTCTCGAGCCAGGTTCTCTCCAAGTGATTGTGTTAGCATCTATGCCAGTTTGAATTAATCAGTTTGGGAGTATAGTTTCATAAGTATCAGATGTTTTATTAAAATACAAATGTATCAGATTTCTTTTTTACTAATACATAATTCAGGTTTTAAATACCCAGTATAAAGAGACACAAAGCCTTCTTCTTAGAGATGTGAGTTTAGCATTCGTGATACCACTTTCACATATAGAGCAGTGAACCACTCATTCCAGTTGGTGAACATAGGAGTTTCACTGCCTTCAGGATTGCCTTCTGAACACCCACTCCTCAAATTGGTGAGGAACTCATTATGGTTTCTGAGCTTTTCTTTCCAAATATTTCATTTGCAACATGCCCTGGAACAGTTCAGGTTACTGAAATTAATTACTTCATTCAGCTGTTCAGTTATTTCCTTGACAATCCTGATGCATGTTACCATGTTTGTGAATGCTACTTATTTCCAGTACTTCCTTTGACATTCCTTTTTTTTTATTCTATAATTTTTTGCGCAACTAATTCCAAAGACTGTTTTTTGAAGATTTATTTTATAAAGAAACTCTTTCATAGCCAGTATATGACTCATTTTTACAACTGTTGGAAAGAAAACTTTATGCTGTGCCAATGCTTAAAAAACAGAAAGGGGATGACCTGGATAACTGTCCTGCCAGTCTGATATTGATACACAGCAAAGCAATGGAACAGATGACATAGAGCTTAATTAATACAAAAATAAATAGAAGTAATAAAATTAGTGCCAATTGACATATGTTTATGGAAAATATTTTAAAATATTAACTTTATATTTTCTATCAACAGAATTATGTTTAACTGATAGAAAGCATAGGTTAGCACTATTACACTGACACTTTTGTAAAGTATTCAACTTAACATGATATTCCCATTTAATTAGGGGTAAAACATGAATAGTGAAAAAATAAAGCTGAATGTAAGCTGGACAAATGACAAATACGAAATTTGTTAGTCACTGATTGGTTGTACTTCTAAAGAAGTCTGGGAAGTTCTGCTTTTTGACTCTTCAGTACTTACCATTCGTACAAATGACCGAGAACAAAGAATCAAAAAATTTAAATGTAAAGTCTGTGGACAACAAAATAACTGGATAATGCAGAAGGACAGCAGAATGAGCTGGCTGCCTGCTCTCAGTTCATGTGTACTGCAACACAGAAAAGCATACTGCCCACAGGACCAGATAGTGGCATATGTACCCACAGCGCAGGGAACTCCCTTCCTAGTGCTTCCTAGAAGCACTGCTAGTGAAAAAATGTTTGGGGATTCAGGTCTGTTATCAGCTGAACAGGATTTTATAGTTGAACACAGTATCCAGAAGTGGCAATGAGCTAAACAGTAAATAATGCTACCAAACAGTAGCAATGGAAACATGTATTGTGGAGCAGTAAAAAATTTATATTAGCTGTGTAAGGTGGCATTGACATGGGTGTACAAAAATTCTGTGCCCAGTTCCAAGAGGAAAAGTACATTCATCCTGGGGCTGCTTACAGGAGGTTTAGTGGAAAGACATGACAATAACAAAAATGTCAGAAACGATGTCTTATGGTATGAGTTAAGAAATTAAATCTTTGTATCTTATAAAAAATAATGTTATGGTTTGACTTGGACATACACATACCTGAAAGGAGAACAGAAATATGATGGTAGACCTCTTGATCAAGCCAACACGGATAGAGCAAAGATGTAAGAAAATGGCTGGAAGCTGCAGGCAGGCAAATTTTAAAATGTCCAGTCTACTTTAATGTAAAAGAATTATCCAATACTGAATCAAAACAATAAAAACTATAATATATATATATATAAAAAAATTAAATCTCTTTCTATATAGCTTATATATAGAAAATTTAAGTTCAAAACTTAAAATTCCTCTACTCAGTACTAGTGAGTACTATAAAGTATTATGTCCATAGCACATTGGACTCCTCATAAGACAGACATGAACATACAGAAGAGAATCCTGAGAAGGGTCGCAAAGATTATGAAGGGACAAAGAGACTAGAGCACCTCTCCTATGAGGAGAAGCTGAGAAAGCTGGGACTGCTCAGCCTGGAGAAGTGTCACTGTAGATCTCATAACTACCTGAAGGGAGGGTGCAGAGCATAGAGCCAGGCTCTTTTCTGTAGTATCCTAATGCAGTTACAAGAGGTAATCAGTACGAAGTGAAACATGGAAGGTTCTGACTGAACATCAGGAAGCTTTTCTTTACTATGAGGATGACTCAGCGCTCAATATGATGCTCAGAGTTTGCTGAGTATACTTCTATGGTGGTATTCAAAAACCATCTATACATAGTGCCAGACAGTCTAGCAATCTCAGTTGCCCTGCTGGAGCTGAGGAGTTGGATCAAACATCCCCAGAGGTCCCTCTCCAATCTCAGTCATTCTGTAATTCCATAATTCTGTAAAATTTGGGTGCAAATGGTAGCAGTTGCTTGGTCCTACTAATCCTGAAGGCTGGATGTTAGGAAATACTGCTTTTCCAAAAGAGTGGACAGGTGCTGGAATGGGCTGCCCAGGGGAGTGCTGGAGTCATTGACACTGGAGGTGTTCAAGGAACGTTTAGATGCTGTGTTGAGGGACATGGTTTAGTAAGAGCCACTAGTGACTGATGGATGGCTGGACTGGATGATCCTGTAGGTCTTTTCCAACTTCAGTGATTCTATATGATTCTATAACAGATGTACTGCAGGATCTGTACTATGAACCGTGTTGCTGAATGTATTTATCAATTACTGGAGAACATGCTGGTGTGCACAGTTGTCAAATTTGCAGATGATTCAGAATTAGGAGGAAAATCAAGCACAGCCATTCATGAACTGGACAGTCTGGAAGAGCAGGCTTACAGGAAAAACAGGCTCCAAATATTAAGAGGTAGAATTCTTAATGGTGTGTATATGGAGATCAAGAAATAAAGGATGTAAATTTGAACAAGAAAGGTTCAGAGGAGATACTTCTTCCATTGTCAAGACGGTGAGGCATTGGAGCAGGTTGCCCAGAAAGCATGTGCAGTCTCAAACTTTGGAGATTTTCAAGATCTAGCAAGATAAAGACTTGGTCTTCTTTGAGCAGGAAACTAGACCAGACAACTCCTGAGGTCCCTTCCAACCTAAATTATTGTACAACAGCATATTGTTTTAAGAGTATGCTATGCTTCAACTAAACTCTGCATAAAATATATCTTGTGATTTATTGCTATTCAAACTGGATGTTCTTTCTTGGCCTATAAACTTATGAACATAACAATTCTGAAATTTACCTACACATTTTATTTATAAGATTTATTTTTAAATACTCTAGAAACTAAAGTTAATTTTCAGTAAAAAAAGACAATTTAGATTTTTCATTCCTGGCACAGCAGGAAGAAGCATTATTATTAAACTTGCTATATTGAAGATACTGATTTTAATCATAAGATAAAAGATAAACCAGATAGGACAGTATGACCATACTTTGTCATCCTGATGCACAAGCAGTTGTACATACAACTATTATTAAAGCAGAATTTACATTTATCAATGCATAGATGAAACATCATCCCAAATAGAAGGGAGATGATGGGAAAAATATCAAACACTAACACAGCACTTTAAAGTGCTCCTTCTTTTTCTCTATCAAAACATAAGAGAGATTGAAGAATAGAGTAACCACATTTAAGACTCCTTTAAATGTGAGTTCTTAACAGAGCATAAAGCATTATCTTTCTACTCACATCAGCCTAATGAAGTAAATGCCTTTAAATTTAAGGAGAAAAAAGAAACAAAACAGAAAACAACTGTATCTTACAAGGATAACCCTTATAGTAAGTGCTTATATAGCTTGCATTTACTTGCAATGAATTTGGTGAACAAACAGGGTTCTAAGTGACTCATGGCTACTGTGCTCTCATGATATATACAACTTCATAAAAGAAGCTCCAGGAGAAAATGAGACTAGCATAATCACATAGCATCCAATATGTTGAAAACTGCACCGTATTGCATAGTATATTAATGCCACAAAGGAAGCAGCTCAGTGTATGTCATTCTCTAGTTTCTGACTCAGCCACTTCTGGTGACTTTTGAAAACATGTTCCACTTTACACAGTTAAGCCCTACAGAGACAATATCATCAAAGGTTCAGCATCAAACCAATTCATTGTTTACATCTCAAAATCTTGTCCCTGGTTGTTTTAACTGAGCACGGTTCCAACTAGAAATAAAGGCTGTGGAAACAGCTATTTCATGTGTCCCTGATGACTGATCATATTTGTACCCTGAGGTTCAGGGTGCATTATTATTTTTTGTAATAAACCATAATAATGTTACAAACATTAATTGCATAGCTGCAAAATCCCCAGGCAACGATGCATTTACACATTCAGTGGGATGTACATTAAAAAAAAAAAAAAAAAATGAAACAACCACTGTTTTACTTCTCTTACATATCTTATGGTTATAAACATGATTTCCAGAATTTTGATAACTTATCATTCTCAAAGACTGTAACTGTAACAGTACTGCTCAAGTGCAAAGAAAGAGAAAAGCAAGCTGCAGATATTTCAAGGTATGTAGAACTAACTTTGTTATTCTGTTTAAGAAAAGACTTTCCCACGTGACCTAGTCATGAAGCAGCTCTGCGTGAAAGAAGACAAACAAGATTTAAGATGTTTTAGCTCTATAGATAGTTGTAACACTTTTTTTGTTGCAGTGAAAGAAATCTTATGAAATTCTGTTTTCTTTCTTATTTTTCAATTCACTAAAACTACCTTCCCTGTAAAACATTAAAAAGCATCTTGGTATTGTTTCTCTGTACTCTCAGAACAAGAATGACTTTGTTGGAAGTGTTTCCTGATATTATTAGTTGGAAATACGATGTGCAACCAAATATGTAGGAAACAAAAAATACTACATTAAATGTACACTAAATGAAATCAATCAATTTTGAAATTAGGAAAGCAGAATTTGATCCCCATTTCCTTTTCTTGTATTTAAATAATCTTATTCCATGATCCTGCAAATTAAACAGCATGGCTATTATCATGAAAGAAGAAATGGGAAAAAATACTACTGTTACTCTGACATTACTTAGGAATCAAGTCAATTCAGGAAAGAACAGAAGAATTATAAGGAGAATTCAAAAACCAGCTTTTTGAATTGAGATTAACACTAACTTCAACTGTCTAAAATCTGGATGTCAAATTCATGATACTCATCCAGGTTTTTCCTGCAGTAAACTGAATCACAATCCAAGTGATAAAATTATCCCCTTTCATGTAGATAACTATCTTAAAAATGGAAGGAGTCAAGGTGTTTATCTTCCTCCATTGATTAAAGACTACCTTAAACTAACTTTTAGATGACTAAATTTAGATAAAACAAAATTAAAAGGAACATCTCCATATTTGCTGAAATGCTATTCTAACTTGGAGTTGAAAACAGGGAGAGATTTGAAGGGCAGTAAGTTACATGCCTACAAGCACATAGGCACCAAAATTAAAATCACAAAAAAGTGGGCCTGCTACTCAGTGGGATAGATGTTGCAGTGATAAAGGACATGAAACAGGCTCAGGCACCGAAAACCTTCAGTTCAGTTTTTACTTCTAAGTTGTGCTCTCAGGCTTCTTGGGTTTCTGAATCTAGTTATAATCTAGACTGTGATCAACAAGATTGGAAGGCTGAGTAAGGCAGCACTTAAGGAAACAGTACAAATCAAACTCCATGAAACCATGTGTTGCACCCAAGGATGATGAGGGAGCTTGCCAATGTCATTCTGAATCCATTTTCTACTACCTTTGAAATGCGGTGGCAGCTGTGAAGAGGGAAGTCTCCTCGTGCCTAGAAATACGCAAATAGAAGCATTCCAAAACCTAGAAATAGGCAAATGTTATACCAACTGATCAGGAAAAAAAAAGAAGGAGGATCCAGGGAATTACGGGTTGTTCAACTTGAACTACATCTTCAAAAACACTATGATACAAATCCTTCTCAGTGTCACGACAAGGCAAAAATAGGACAAGAAGATGGTCAGGAATACCAACATCATCGCCTGGTGTGATGGGTGACTGGCTCAGCAGGTGAGAGGACAGCTCTGGATATTGTTTGACTTTAAAAAGTCTTTCCACGTAGAATTCCCATATGCAAAATGGTTAAGTACCAACTGGATAGACAGACCACAATGTTGGTAAAAAAAACTGGCTGATCCACTGTAACCAGAGGACTGTTAACAGTGGTACGAAGTCCAGCTGGAGGCCAGTTACTAATGGCATCTCCCAAGTCAATTCTGGGGCCAGCGCTGTCTAATATCATTATTCAAAGCCTGGACAATAGAGAAGAAAGCCATGACGACATCAAATTGGTGGCAGCAGTTCAAAACCACCAGAAGCCAAGACTGCTACTCAGAAGAACCATGACAACCTGGAAAAAGCTGACAGAAACTTAATGAAGTTCAAGCAAGTCCTGCACTTGAGTAAGGTTAGCAACATGCAACAGCACAGGTCGGGTATTGATCACCTGAATAGTAAATCAGCTAAAAAGTGTGTGTACACTTTGAGTGAGTACAGTAAACGGGAGAAGCAACCACATACTGGTTTGAGTCAGTGGGAAGACTGACAGGGAGCTGAAGAAAGGGGTGACTGAGAGAGCTGGATCCATTTCAGGACAGGAAGAGGTTTTAGACGTTGTCTTAATGGGTGGCTAAAGTCATGATAAAGTCACCCTCCTATTGGAGGTGCCCAGGGAGAAGACAAAAAGAACTATAAAACTTGTAACGGAGAAAATTCTAACTAGAAAAAAAAAGAAAAGAAAAACAATCCACACACACACACACACGCACACACACACAAAAAGTAGTCAAATATGGAAGGGTTAAACACGAAAATCAAACACTGAAAATGGCTAAGAAAGTCTGCAGAATCTCCATTCTTGGAGACTTTGAAACCTTGACTGGGGATCACCCGGAGCAATATGATTGAAGTTAGCCTACCTCTGAGCAAGGTGTAAGACTAGATGACCTCTGAATGTGCCTTCCAATCCAACTATCTTATGATTCTAAATAGTGGCATTATTCATAGCTATTAATGATAAACTATCAATTAATAACTGATACATTAATACTTAATGTCTCCATAAATCAATGCCCTCCTGAATTAAAAAGTCTGATTAAATTTAAAAAACATTATCAGTGAAAGAAAAATGTCTTGCATAGTAATCTAAATAAAAAACATAGCTTTCCTCTTATTCATAACTCATGTCAGTTACTCATGCTTTTTCTTTCCGATATGTAAAACACATTTTCAATACAAATCAGAACTAAAGACGGGGTCAAGTCTTAATAATTTAGTTCTTAATTGAAGTTCAGTGGAATATAGGTAGCAAGATTACTGAAGAAAAGAATGTAGAAAATCTCACTCCAGTCGCTGCTTATCACTACATGTATCTAGAACTCCCTTTATTCTGATTCTATACGTGTCTAAACACAAATGCAATTGCATTCTGGGGTAACAGGTTAATACACCTCTAAATATATCAAAATTCAAAAAGAAAAAGACATTCCTTAGCCTCAGAGCCAAACACACCTAAACAGAACAGAGTAAGGCACGGAGCAGAGCTCCATGACATCTTCTCATGACTGAATTTATGATGGTGACCATCATTCAAATAAACCCTAATCTAGGAGCATCTAGCTCCCATTTACCCTGAGGAGATTCCAACCCTCATCTCTCACCTCCAAAACTGCTTCCTAAAAGAAAGTTGGAACTTCTCTATTCATCCAGTATGGTTCAAGTTTCCAGTGAAACATCAGATGGTAAACCCAAGAGATGTATGAAACAAAAACAAGCACTAGAAAGGTGGACCAAAAAGCTCCACAGCTTCTTACTGCATGAGGGGGGCAGCAGTCCTTTGTTAGTTTGGTATCCAGTAGCTCTGGATTAGCCTGCAAGTGAAACTGCATGCTCCCCTACTGCCTCTGTGACTCTTATCAGTAACACTGCAATGTAAATCACATTTCCGTACTGTAACTACGTAAGACTAATCTAAGAGAATAGATATTCTCAGTATAGCTCCAACAGCCTGTGTTCTGAAGGGCAGTAAACAGCTCTTTAAATCAACAACTGAGCCAGTGCAGTATTACTGTCACTACATACAGTGTTTCCAGCCCAAGAAGAATGTATCGTAAGTTTCATGCTGTATTTCCCAATAATTTAGTGTTTTATGTTAAACTTAGACTTCGAGTGACCTGACATTGATGATGTTTATCTACTCCTTACGCTGCTAGATACTAAGAAATGTCTCTAACGTTCCCAGATCAGTCAAGCCAATCTCAATCTCCATTCTGTCATTCTGTCTGGGAGCCACAACAATCAGCAGTGCTGAGATTCTTTACGGAAGGTTAGGGGGCTCAGAGCTGGTCTCTTGGTGATAAAATTAGAGAGGAGAATTAAAGTGATTACACTCTAAAAATGACTTACTAGAAGTGACAGGTTTTTTTAACCTAAATATTTTTTAAGTACCAAATTTGTCACTCCTGTAAGTTATATGTTACTAACTGTAAAATTATTTTATTGCAGTAGTAAAAGAAATGAAGTACACTTTGTGAATGTTTTTAGATAAATCAGAAAACTTGCATTCAATTCACATTTTATTTGCTTATAGAAGGTCTCTTATTTTTGACTGAGTTGCTGCAGACCTCTGAATCATGGAAAGAAATGTGTGTACTCACTGCTCTGCTATCCCCCTGGTTATTTTCTCCTGAGCCAAAGTAATCCACTGAGCAAGGCAAATTTTAAATCCAGGTAGTTAAGGCTGTAGAGGTGGACTGTTGATGATTTAGAAACTGTGTATAAGGAAGAGACAGAGAGTAAGTATATCGCTGCACAGGCTGCATGCTGCAACTATTGCACACAGTTCTGAATACTGTATGCGCCAGATAGGGCCAAATCCATCCTGCTATACCCGAAGAGCGCTATCCAATTTAGATGTTGTTCTCTACAGCCTCTTTCAGAACAGAGAGCAACAGCAAAGTAGAATCAAGAGTAAGAAAGTTGAAGACCAACATCCACGATGACAAGCTACTGGTTCACCAGCTTCAGAAGGCAGGAAAGTTGCTCAAATTTTGCTCTGATACCTTTGGAATGTTTGCTGTTTTATACAGTGTTCTTCTCCAAATCTCTGTTTCAGTGCTTAGAAGATGTTATTTTGAGTGGTACTGATAAACAGGATGGTAACTGCCTCCTTAGGAACCTACACCACAATAATCTTCTCATTAATCTTCCCCCTTTACTTACAGAGAGGGCTACAGCTCAGAGTCTGCTGAGAGAAAAGGGAAAGCTATAAGATTCGTCATAACTACCACCTTGAGATATCTTTACTAATTCAGACTACATGAAACACATATTATTTATACGTGACTGGCAACCAACGTCATAACCTACACTCCCAGTTGAGCCAACAGCACCACAAGACTCATTAGGGATGGCAGTTAGAGATGCAAAATGAGCCCCTCCAAGTTCCTCCCAAGCTCAGTGTATATGCAAGTACCTGACGACAAATTCTCAAGCGAAGCTAGCTTTCAGAAGACCAAGTACTTTAACTTAAAAGCTGCTCTCCACTCAAGGTGAAGACTGGGGAAAGGAGGGTTGAGCATTCACATCAGTGCAGAACTTCACTGAAGAGAAGCATTTGAAATATAAGCAGGCTTGACTCTGAAATTAAATTCCAATTTATATAAAATAATCCACAGACACTGCCTATATCCTACTTGCTTATCAATTATGGGAATTTGGTACACAATAAAAAAGATGATCTGGCAATTTGTTTCTATATGAATCTATATAGACTCTTTTGAGTCTATATAGATTCATTAATAATGAAGTACAGCATTATGAAAATGAAATGACCTCTATCTATGCTAAGTACTGTGGGATTTCCCAGTTCTCAACGTACAACATTAAAGCTAGTGAACACTGGGATTGAGGACTAAGTCTGATGTGTTGTTGGATTTTTTCCCTACCTGAGCATCTGTCCTAGTTTGTTTACTGAGAATTCATGAACCTAGCAGGTGACCAAAACAATGGTGTAAGACAATATGACAGAAGGAACTAGTGATGGGTTGTGAATATATTTTAAGATGCGCACATAAGATAGATATTTACAGCGTTGTTAATAGATTAATGGAAATGGAATGAAAGGTATGAAAAATTACATGAGGTAATCTTTCAATTTGGCCTCTTCTGCTCCATATGGAAAACAAAGATTGATGCATGCTCTGTCCTTTCAAAGTGCAAATATCCACCATGTAAGTGTGACCAATTTTAACAATGGAGTATAAGAAATCACTACAATTAGCATTTAGTAAACTACTATGAGGAGTTTCTGAAAGTTAATTCTAGTATTTGAGGACAGGTTTAAATTGGTTTTAAAAAGGTTTAAATTGGTGCCCATCTCATAAATAGAAATTCAAATAATAATTCAAATAAAGAAAAAATCTTGGAAGGAAGGCCAGTGGCCAAGCCCTCATCTTGAATATAGCTTTAAATCCTATTTTTGAGACTAAAAAAAATGCTTTTTGGATTACATTCTGACACATTTTCTGCAATTTTGATTAGAATCTATAAGATACCAGAATATCTTAAAATCATAGGATGTTTCCTACTTTGTAGAACATCTGTAAGCTACCATATGGCAAGGGACACTGCAGAATGTGAAGGATTTAAATAAATATTTCAGATGTCATCCAAAGTTGCATAATGTGAATTTAAAAGGAAACTAATGCTTTGGAAAACAGATAAAATATTTTTCTAGCAAAATTTGAGAAACAAATTAAAACATCCAGAAAGTTTGAGTTTATAAGTAACCTACTTACAGGTTACTATAACCTGCATTTCCTACTGTTTTTAATATGATAACCTCTCATTAAAAAAAAAATAAATAATAATCTAATCTATAAATACTACACACATTTATCTCTAAGTTCAGTGGATGAGGCACACCAGCCATAACTACCTCCAATATGCCTATTTAACCAAGGCCTAAAATGTTTATTTTCCTCTCCATACATACATTTAAACAGAAGATATCTAAAGAGGAAAAAAACAGTAAGGTGAACAGCAACAACAGTTCCTTTTCCAGCGTCTTCACAGCCTGTGGGAAACAACTGGATTTTTTGTATTCATAACGGGAAGTACAAATTGCTGCCAGCAGGACACTGAAGAGGGGAAAGGTTGCCTTCTTTATAATTATTCTAACTTACATCTAGAACCATTCATACCGCAAATATAATCTAAACAAAAACAAGGTATGCTAAAAGGAACTGAGGTTTAAAATAGTAACGTCAAAGGAAAATATCTATATTCCTAAGTCAAATTAGGTATTTTCCCCCTCTTGTAACATATAAAATGCCTAATCTTTGAGTTATTCACATATTCACATAGTTGAATATACCTCCGAGCTTGTACCATCCTATTACAAACAATATGCACAACACAGAGCACAACATATTTACATAGGCTCTGGAGATAAAGATCATCTAGTGAGTCTTAGTTATCTGATTTTAAATTCACTGTCAAGGAGCAATAATTTGTCATTTCAGAACACAAAGAGGAAGAATGATGTCCCTTATTGCAAAAAGATATTTTTTTGCTTTAGATTATTTCCAAATGCAGCTACTGCTTAACGGTTTGGAGTCTGATCCTTTTTTCCATAGCACAATAACAAAAAAAGCTCAGAAGCTGAGGACAGGGAAAGAGCTGATTTAGCATTTTCCCATTCTAAAATCCTCTGTGAAGGGGTTTAAAGTGTGAAAAAGAAGTGAGAATAGGTAGGTAACATCACAAGAGCTAGTTCCATTATTAACTCTTCCTCTGCAATTTCAGGAAACATTTGAAAGCAACAGGAAAGGATGGGTAAGGGAGAGGAAAAGTCTGTTTTTTAATTATTTGTTGGTAACCTGTAGTGGGAAAGGAAAAGACAGAGAATCAAACAGAATGACTATGTCAAGCAGCGCAGATTGATGATGGAATTACTTAAGACTTGTCATCAATTCCTACTTTTATTTATCCATTTTTTACAGCAGCGAAAGAAAGGATTCTGCACATTCTCTGATGGCCACATTCCTTTTGACTGTGAAGCTTCTCAAGTTAAGAAGCCTTCCTGATAGTTTCTGTTCTCCTCCACTCCTGCCTTAAATTACTGGCCTTAAAATTATTGTCTTGGAAGCTTTCTTCTTTTTAACCCTTATTAATCTTACTAAACAACAACAGCAACAAAGAAGCACCGAAGCAACAACACCAGAACAAAACACACAAACAAAAAACAACCCACCAGCTATTCTTCCCTATTTCCAGTATAAAAACTCCTGCTGAGAGTTTAACTGTCATTATCACACACTGACACAATCACTGAAGTGACAGCAAGAAGTGACACAATTACTTCTTCTCCAAAGCATTGTTTTTCTGCTGGCTTTCATTAGAACCAAAACTGTACCATAAAATATTTATGGTTATATTTACTATATTCATATTAAATCTTATATTTATATGTTATGCAGCTTGAAATCCTTCCTTCAGATTCTTGTTTTACAAAATGGATTTGTGAGATCGTTGGACAGCATTTAAAAACTCTCCATAGTCCCAAATAAACTCACACTTACCTGTCTTTGAAAATCCTTGCTTAATCAGTGCCAGGTGTCCTAAAACTAGCATACAATTGCCATAAAGCCGACTTAATGGCATCACTTGTTTCTACCCAGCAATGTAAACTTCTGCTTCATTAAAAAATACACTCTGCTCCTGCAGACGTGTTTATCTTTACAAAACGCTGTTTGTTAAATAGAGTAAGAAATCTAAACTTTACAGAGCTCAACCAAGATGCTTTGGCAATTACAAGATCACTTTTATCTCTTCATAGATCACTCATTCAACAGGAAAGCTCAAGTTAGCTACAGTATCTTCTGCATCTAACCTCACAAGGTGAGACAATGCCACAAAGGATAATGAGAGGACTGTTTTACTCATCTTCCATAGTGTTTGGCCAAAAATAGAGCCACAGAGTCCATACCTGTAACTTGATGATCTACAGACAGTTTGAGATGCCTGCAAAAACTGTCACATTTTTACAGCAAATGGCCACAAAATACCCTGGAGATGGTGCCATTTACATGTTTTCATCCCTGATGTAGACTTATTTAATGCCCTCTTGCTCTTAAATCCATATCACATGGAGGCTGACTACTCAGATTTTAAGTAAGTAAAAAGCAGCTTAACTAAGTTAACAGGTTAGCAGAAGTCCTAAAAGAGGTCATATACAACACTTCATAACCTAAAACCTAAATTATTTTTGATATTAAAAAATAGTAGTAGCACTTGATGCAAACTTTCACTTACAAAATATGGGAGAATATTCTTACAGCTTCTCACGCAGTTATCAGATAATTGTTTGGGGTTTGGCCACGTATCATTATTCTCACAGACATAAAACAGCCTTTTGGAACACTCTGACTGTATTTAGTCCACTGAATGTACAAAGGAGACAAAGTAGCCACTTTCAGTTTAAACATGTAGTCACATGCATACATTTACAGAACTAAAGAGAGAGAAAGAAGCTATGCATTTCTTGGCATGTCCAGCAACCCAACACTTTGTAGCCCTTTTTCCTAATAAGCATCACTTGCCCTTTCCAAAGCTGCAGGTCTAAAGACAGCTGCATGCTACTCACTGCCAAACAGCATGCAAAGGCTTGCTCCTTCTGTCCTGTGGACTGTACCTCCTCGAAGCACCTTTCCCCCTGCGTGGCTGTCGCCAAAAGGAACTGTCTGACAGCTCCATCCTTTGTGCCCATTCAGTGCTGATGTTCTCTCTCTCCTGCAGTCTCAGGACAAAGTAACAGCGTGCAAGGTTAAATCATCACTTCAGACAGATCTGGTCCACAAGGTGTCCTTTCCACCCTTGGTTTTGATTACACACCTCTGGCATGATCTGCCCCTGAGCATACCCTGAAAATGCACATCAAGGTGGCACGAGTTGTTTTTTTTTTATTACTTTATTTGAAACAAATGATGTTCTGCAGTTTACGGACAGCTGTACAGAAGGAAAAGCTTTGGCTATGCCACAAGTTACTCTGCCACCAAACTGTACGGATTTAACTTTGACTTCTCTTTTTTTATTAATAGAGGCATAAGCATAATCCTCCAGGCATGAATGCCAGGAAGGCAAGGCAATGAGAATAAATGTTTAATGCTGTTGAATGGGCATAGCAACTGTACTCTCTGCCTGCAGCTAAATATCGCTACTACAAAGGCGTTCTTCCAGTTATCGCTGCTAATAGTTGTTGCTGGGCAGGTATGTATATAGGAATCGCAGTTTAAAAGGTGGGAGGGAAGAGGGGAAAAAAAAGAAAAAAAAGAGAGCCTAATCATTTTCTGTTACAGACCAGAGTTCTGCTAAGGAAACTTAATCCCATTTCCAATATGGAAAGATGCCAATAGTATATAAGTTTACTGCAATTTCAATCAGCGTGTGAACTCTAGTAACACTGATTACAATACCCATTTCTTCTCCCTTAAAAAACAAACAAAAAACCTTCCCAAATATGCTACTCTGCCTGATAAATTCTTCCCTCCGTCTTTCCCTCCCCCACAACTTGTACCTTCAATACCACGAGAACTTCCATAGATCAGAGGACACTGTCAGCACAGGCTGACCAATCTCAGAGGTTTTTTTTTCCTTTTTTTTTTTTTTTTTCTTCCAGATACTCCATGTTAACAGCTTGAGGGGGTTCAATCAGCACTGCTTTGATCTCGGCTGGAACTATAATTATTTAACATTGTTACAAGGATTTCTATAATCCATCCTACCATTAAATCCCTTTTACACCCTCATCTTCTGAAGGCTAATCTGCATCCGTACACTCAGTTTGTCTCTTCAGCTGGTTTCATCAGGCTCTGGCATTCTCCAACATCCAGAGTGATGGTTCTTTTTTTTCTAATGAAATCATTTTCTTTCAAATTGAAAAGCGCAAAAGGTCTTGTGCATTTGCTACCTTTTGATGAGATAGCTATGTAACACCAATATAATCCACTGTTTGCTGCAAACTTCCTCCCAATTTCATAAAATTCATTTTCTCTGTGGTGTTTTCAGTGAATCGATGATACATATGCGAGTGTTATATACATAGCCAAGGAAAAAACGTCGAATGAACACCAACAGATGCTCTTTGAAAACACAGCAGAGCCAGGAATAATAATAGCATGCTCATTTCTCACTACACTCTCCTTGACAAATACTACATGAAACACTGCAACCAAACTTAGAAAGCTAGGTAAACAAATTTGGCATAAGACAAAACTGAAATATTATATAATTATACAAAAGACACTATGTCACATGGAAAAAATGACTTTAACAGAATCAAAGGAAATAAATGACAGAAGGGCAATGGATGCAGAGCAAAGCAAAAATGAAGAGTGTGAACAAAATCAGACCTGGAAATAAAAGGAGAATATCAGAAATTGCGATTGATCAAAAGGGAATAGAAAAACTGAAAAAAAAAACTTTCCTTTTTGTTTCTTACTTAAGGAAACAAAACTTCAAGAGCACACGTGCACAAGTTGCACACTGGAGAAACCGAGAGTCGGCTGCATGAATTTTCTACGAATCATTTGTTAACACAGTGTAAAAGCATTTGTTCCATACAGGACCACTGCACTGCCACCTCAATAATCACTGTGCTGTGACTGTATGTGAAGCAAAACGTAAGTGCTGGCAGGAGGGTGGGGATGGCAAATACAGGTAAGAAATATCAGACCATTATTACAAAAGACAACTGTATCATAGGTTAGGCAGTGCACTTTTCCTATGAAGTAAATTTATTCAGATAAATAACCTAATGCCCATTATCTCACAATCCTGACATATAGGGTTAAGTTAATTAAAAGCAGCATATATGGACTTGCTTTTTTATTACAAACATTGCATAAGGAAGGCAATAAATGAAAAGTAAGTAAAAAAGAATAGCCAAAGAAATAAAGTCAATGAAACATACACAAGATGAGCAACAATTAGAGAAACTCATATAGAGAAAATATGAGCTTTATAAGGGTGAATTTTCTTTGATTCCCCTTAACTGCTAAGATAAGGTTATCAGCTGATGCTAGAGCAAATCATCATTCAACAGCAATAGTTCTGAAATACTGCTTGGATTCAGACAATAACTAAAGCAATAGGCAGTAGATGTGACTGATCTTCAGAAGAAGAAACCAAGAAGTAATGCTGTTTCGCACACTTTCTACTTCAGAGTTTTTCGCATTTTTATGAAAACAAAACAAAACCAAACAACAACAAAAACAAACAGAATCAACCAAACAAAAAACTGCAAAATAGAATGTAAGAAACATTAGAGTTTCCTTTAAGGAAAGATTTGCCCCTAGGAACCTTCTGAACATCATAGTCACTATGTCACTTGGGTAATATTTTAGCACCTTCACCCTTGAAACAGTCCCGATTCATTATATCAGTATATTTATACAGAAAGTTGCAGCAAAAATATATATACTGCTACTGCAGAAATCCTAGCACTAAAAAAAATAAAATAAAATCAAGTCCAATGTGTATTATGCCACCATGAGTCTGTATTTCACAGCTGTAATCAGAGCCATGAAATACAAGTACACCCTTTAAGAAGCAAAGGAAAGAAGACTGCAAAATCTGAACATCTTCTCATTTATAAAATCGATGTGTTACCTCAGACCTTACTATCCCAGCATCAACAATGCACAGCCACTGTGAAAGTGAACTGAACAGAAACGTTGAAACTTAATCTCCTACGTCTCAATTAAAAAAAAAAGGTGTTTTTAATGTACGAATCAACCATCTTGCATATAAATGCAAATAATTTAGTAAGCATTAGGAAGATTCAAAATAGAAAGTCAGAAAAATCAAGTAAATCCATGAAACTATGTTCTGTAATTCACAGAAACTCGAGATACAATTTGAATTCCTTAATTATCGTATTCAGAGTCTTACTGAAGTGACATACTTTAAGGCCCATTTACTTTGTCAAAGGAGTGGAAAGGGGCCTTTAGCATTGCTTAGATTTGCATCCCTATTAATTTGTGCATGCTAGCAGTTCACTTAGTATGTAGAAAGCACAATGATAAAGGCAGCTTCTGCTGGGAAAAGCTTATGACCTAAGGCCCCAATCCTATAAACACTTACACGTGTGCTTAACTTAATGCATGTGAGAAGTTTTTTCCTTGTTCAACATCATGCTCATATGCATCAAATTACAAGTTTATAAATGCTGCGCAGGATGGCAGCCTAAAAAGGCATTCTTCTAAACATAGATACATTATCACCTGGAGGGAAAAAAAAAAAAAAGGCACTTATCAATCCTATCTAAAAATGCCTGGTTAATCTGGAAAAATGGATTCAAGCACGTACTTCTTGCACTGTTCTATGAACTCTTTCTTGGAGACTTGAGAGTTTTTCAGATGCTTAAGAGTATACTTGTTCCTACCTCCTGTTCATAACAAAGTCCTGGCTGACGAACAGTCTGCTCACTGTGGCTATGAGCCTTTCTCCTACAGAGTATTTGTGAGCCTTAAATAAACAATATGTGCATTTATAAATTAATCAATCGTTAATAGATTGCTAGTTGTTAAAATATTAGGTATTAAATTCACTGCCATCACTGTGTGCTTTTCTATTTACTTCAAGAGGACCAGAAATGTCAGTGATATATTTTTAGGTCCTTCAAGACAAAGTTTGACTATTTTAAGATAAAACATGTCTACCCTCTGTTAAAATTTAAACTACCATAAGTAATTGGTGTATTTGGGCAGGCAGCTGCCCATCAATACCCACAGTGCTTATGTTATTACCACATTTCTGGGGAGAAGATAATGTTAAACTGCCATATTTGACAGTAGTTTACAAATAGTTCCCAGACACTCATAGGGCGTCACATGGAGGAATGAGCACTCCAACTCAAGGTGGCCATGTTGGGTTACAACAGTCAGCTTCAGTATTTGGTATTCTTTATTTATGCATACAGACTGCTTAATACAGATAAAGCAAAGCTCTGACTGCCAGTGAGCAAAATAAAGTCATATTTCACAGTTATGATGTCATCAAAGGACTATATTTCATGGCTATAACACCTTTGCAAATATATACATAAAGAGGCATCCCTAAGGAGCGCTACTTGCTAAGTCTGCCTGAGGTCCAGTGAGGTGGACCTCCTTACATTCCATTTAATGTACATTAAGATTTGAATATCAAGGAAGTCTAAATAGCCTGAGGGTACAAAAGGCATTCTGACTTTCCTACACTGTAGCATACTTGCCATATTACATGAATTTTTCTATATATTATGTGCCGTGTTATCTTCACTTCACTCTTTTTAAATTTCAGCACACTATTTTCCTTTTATGCATTTATCTGTGCATATATGCTTTATATATTACACGTAATTACAGAATTACAACTCAACTGAAACTCATATAATATATGAACTATCATTGATGCAGCCCCTGAATTTCAGATCTTCAAAATGAAATTTGATTACTTTATTCACTCTCAACCAATATCACTGTAATATCTGCCTTAAGCAATGCAGGCTGCTAAAATCATTTGGTTCCATTTTTCCAAAAAGGAAAACTGATAGGATTATTTTCGTGATAAATTAATTTTACCATGTAATTGCAATTATGACTTCTAATTAATGAATGGTTTCAGCCTTACTAACTAGGTCAGCATTTTTCTTTTAAAAATATATCATCTTTTTTCTTTAGATAAGCGTCACGATATGTCCAGGCTTTGGGGAAACACGCAGCATTTTTCCAGAGTAATCATCCTAGAAGCTGAGAAATGGTGAAAATAATGTGACTACATATTAAAGTGATTTTTGTTTCCTTTTATGAGAAAAAATAAAAAGCAAGCAGATGGTTAAAGGCTTTTCAATAGCTAGAACCACAGTTTCTAAATATTTTTAAAGTGTTATTTAGCATCTTGACTGTATATAGAACACTAACACTATGAAACCAATGAATCAGTAGGACTTTTAATCTACTGCATCATGCTTGTCAAGATGCACGTGGCACTGTAAAATACAACAGTGAGAGGCAGAATAGGAGAGCAGGTTTTCTGTAATTGGATTTCTTCCTACAAGAAATTATGAGAGGAGCCTGATACATACTTTCTATGTCATCTAGGACAGAGTTCAATGCACATTTCCATTGGTCCACCACATCCTGTGCTTGAAAGTACAACAGTAATATCTGACAGCACTTCTTCAGCGAGACTGGGGTTGTTCTTTTCTCACTGGTGACAGGTGACAGGACAAGAGGAAATGGCCTCAAATTGCATCAGAGGAGGTTTAGGTTGGATCTCAGGAAAAACTTTACAGAAGGGTTGTTAAGCACTGGAATAGGCTCCCCAGGGAGGTGTTGAGTCACCATCCCTGGATGTGTTTAAAAACCATTTGGATGTGGTGCTCAGGGACATGATTTAGCAGAGGGCTGAGTTAGGGTAGTATGGTTAGGTTGCAGTTGGACTTGGTGATCTTTATGGTCTTTCCCAACCCAAGCTATTCTATGATTCTATGATTCAGCATCCCCTAAAAATGTTCTCTGGCATGTGGCATTTGAAATTCTACACTGTCCTTCTGCTCACATCCCTGTTGCACAGTTCTTTGATTCCAGATGATTCAGACATTGTGGCATGATTATACAGAAAAAGAAAGCTGAGAAAGTTTTAACTATTAAAACAAGCATTACCAGGACAAGTTGAGAGGAAAATAATTTCCTTGGAAGAAACTCAAAATTTGATTGTTAAAATGTTATGGATATAGTAATTAAACTAGATGCTAGCTCATATCAGATGCACCACACCAAATTTTGTTGTTTTCTTATAGGTGGATTTTTTCTTCCTTCTGCTAGAAATGGGAATAAATTTAGAAAGTATCTCATAAAGAAAATTTCTGAGACAAGTTGAGATCCAAGACTTACTTTGAAAAGTAGTCAAGATCAAATGCCAAGGGATGCTGTAATTTATGAAAAAATTATTTTCTGAGAATAAATCCATAAAAATCCATGAAATACAAATCACATTAATAGAAATAATAAGTTTAAAATTATACCTATTTAATCTGAATAAATATGAAGCATTTACAGTGTCACATTACATAAGCATCATATACATGACTATATCACATCTCAGAAAACTCTCTCAAATGTTAATAAAAACTGCTGTCCAAATAGTTTTGCTTTTTTTTTTCCCTTCCTTTCCATAAGAACTAATACTTGTTTATAGATGGAAGCCAAAGATTTCTGAAGCGATTAGCAGCTTTGGCACTGAGATACAAGTATCAAGCTTCAGATAACTTAATGAATTCTTTTTCTCACCCAATGAAGTAATTTGAAATTCAGACTCAACCACCCATCCAAAAATGCATATATGCACCACTCTGGAACATTATGTCCATAGAACACATTATCTTATCTTCCTAAATTATCCGTAATAATCCATCATTGTGGTTTTATGCTGATATTAATGCAACTATATTGAGATAAAATCAGAGAAGCAAAGACCTGAATCATCCTAACTTGAGTACTGTCCTTAAGTAACAAATCATTTTTACAACTTCATCCTCAATCGTTAAAATTTATCAGCTATTTTTTCTTCATACAAAGCAATATGCCATTGCATAATCCTGCAATACTTACTCAGGACAAAATTACATAAATACTGGAAAGTTTCTCTATCTATCTGTGATCCCCAGCAACATGTTGTGAAGTATCTCAGCTTGACTACAATGACTGAAGGTGTCAAGAAAGACAAAGCATACAGAGAGGAACAAAAAGTGTAAGGTTATTAAAATAAATTTTAAAAAAAAAGGCAAGAGCTCAGATGACCTCAGAATAGCTCCTTAAAGTCTAAACCAACCCACTGACTCCAGGAAAAACTAGGAAATACTAACCCTTACACAATTAAGGCCTTCCCAACATACACCTTAATGCTTAATAATTCTGTCTAGCCAGCTATCAGCATAGGTATATTATTGTTTAACTCTGGGCCACACTTATGCCTATTTGGTTCCAAGGCTTCTCACTGATTCCATCAGAAGATACTGAAATCACTAGAAACTATGTTAACTCAACAAAAATGAGGGCTGATTCTAGTAAGAAATGCTTATTTTTGACATGTTGGCGAGTGAGTGATGAAAGACTGCGTAGAAGTTGATCATAGCACTTCTACAGTCATCACCACCTTGTCCTTCCTGCGGGCATGCAATGGTAGAATGCCCTAAAAATGAAATCTGACAACTAAAAACCTAAAATCAAATGTGAATAAAGCTAGTATCATTGAGCTAAACACAAATACTGAGAAATCTAGGGCCAGAATTTAGGCAGAGATTTTGCCCTTAGGATGCTCTTGCCATCTCATGACAACTTTGTTCAATTCCTCTCCAGACTCACAACCATTCTGAACTGTCTTTGTAATTTGATTGGGTAAATGCTCATATCCAGTTTGCAATGTCACATTAAATTTACTTTCAGCTCAAGCTGGTTCTTTTGAATGGAGATTTGATGGCGTCTGGTAATAATGTGTTTGCTGTTTTAGCTACATTTTCCAACTTTTATGTTATGATGTCTTAACAGAGAGGAAATAAGTGAGCAAAGACAAAAATGTATTTGGAAAATCAAAGTATTTTCTTTAATTATATGCTGAGCACAGGATACAATGCTGAAAATAACAGAAACCTGACTATTTAAGAAATGAAGGCACTACTATCTCTCATCAGGTGCTTGCATCCAACTGCTGGACATCACTGTGCATGATAAATAAATAACACTACATTTTGTACATAGATCAATGTATTAACAGACCCACCCTTCAGCTGTTCAAGGCAGTGCTGCTATGCAATATTCTGCATGTAGTAATCTTAGTTGAATTAATGAGAAAAACACAACAAAGAGCAAAACAGTTGTGGACCAGTTACATGCTCCTTTTGATTCTCATCCTACCTGTTTCCAAATATAGACACTGTTTCCTAGTCCTCTGCAATTACCATGATGTTTACATTACCACTGCCTTTACATAAAGGCAATTACATTGCCTTTATGACCACACTACAGTGAAGACAGTTGAAAAGTGCAAAGCTTTCTGCCAGCCTCTGCTGATCCCTTGGTGCATGAAACTACAAGAACCAACGCACTGTAATGCAGATGTTCACTGATTCTCTGCAGACTTTCACGGACTAGGAGTCCTTCACTATGTGACCTACAGGGATTTGTACAGGTAACATCCACTATGCAGTGTATCATGTCCAAAAAAGCAGCACCTGGTGAATCTGATCATTTCTCCCTTGCACATGCCCTTCCCAGCTATCAACTTCTTTCAGAAAACAGGAAGTCTTTTGTGCTTGAAACACAAATGCCAATCAAAACAGAATACAGTTTTATGTCTGTAACCTTTCATTCAGAGTTCAGCACTGTTCATGATTCAGTACGATGTTCCTCTCTTGACACACATAAGTACATAAAAATTTAGGAAGGTGTTGGATCAATTTCAAGTCTACTTTGTCTAAAACTTGCCAGTCTGCAGATTAAGATAGTTTCCAATTTATACCTAACGTAGTATGTAAAGTAAGCATTTCACAGATGGACAAATGAAGACCCAGGAATACTAAATGAATATTGTCAAACTAAATAGCAACTTCTGAAGCAGGTGCATTTTTACTGCACCTAATTTTACAATGGAATTTAAATTCATGTATATGTCACCTTCATGAAACAATGACAAGAAAATAGTATCCCAAATACAAAACAGGAGAACAGTGCTCCAATATTCAGCAATGAACTCTCTCCTTATTTATAGTTTATGCTCTAAGTCAACTGAGGTAAGGTTTATTTTCAAGCTTACAGAATCCTACTATATTTGCACCTTGAATGGATGAAGTCATCATAACAGCAAGTAATTTCAATTTAGTAAATTACAGTTTTCAATATCTGAAATGCCTACTCACATGATTTTAGGGGGACTGTATTAAGCCTCAACTTCTTCTTTAAACCCTGGGATCTAACATGTCTGGTATTTCATCAGGAGTGGCCATAAAATAAAAAATTTCCCTACTGATCTTGTCTATTAAACATGCTCAGTAGGTCATACAACAGTTCATTTCCCACGAAAGTTTGCATGTGGGAAACATGGTAGCAAAGATTAGATTGCTTCTTCCATGTTCATACATACAGCCACTCTCATTTTCTTATCTTTCAGGTCTTTTTTATGGGGAGCAGTTTGGTAACGAGATGAACTGCTTCACAGAAAAAGCCATTTCTGCACTAGCAACATCTGCTAAAGGATGTAAAAGAAGGAAGGAAACCTTCTTTCTGGTAAAGGAAAGCTAACTACATGTGCCAAAAAAAAGACTCTGTGCACTGAGACTAAGTAGTGTAAAAAGGGGCAACTGTGTGCTGGGAGATTCCCTTAGCCTATAAGGCTAACTACCTACAGATAAGTCTTTATGCACTGCTTTAACACTTGAAAATCTGGAATTATTTAGGAAGTGTCAGCTGGCCTCAACAGCAGTCATGCTAGGGATGTGTTTTAGCACCTCACTGGTATATACTATTCAGCTTATGTCACTGCTGTATTTACTAACACAGCATGTATTTTCCTTATAGCTCTTAGCCCTGTATCTCCTCTTTAAGAGACAGGAATGTACCCACTGAGTTAGAGCAGAGAGGAGGGGCCCTCAGGAGTGTCTGCAGGAGGAAGCGGCAGCTGCAGCCAGAAGGGCAGTTCCTCAGCCCCACCACCATAGCACAGTCTCCGAGCTAAAGCAGCCTGGAGCTGTCATGGCAAGATGGACATCCTGATACTCCTAGAAATGCTAACACTAAGAATGACATTAAAATACCATACATTTAAATATCAGTTCCTACCATCATTTGATGAACTAAAAATCACAGCTTTTTTTACAAAAAAGAAAGGAAGGAGGGACAAACCTCAGGAGTTCTTGCCTAGAGCAGACATCTGACAGTGAGTGTTGATGATGTATGGATGAAGTCTGTAAATTACAGGTGCTAAGTGCAGCATTAAGGTTAAGCAAGGTGAATATAGTACAAGAGCATTTGAGGAACTATGGTTTTAGTCAACCCATCAGAACTAAAATGGAAGAATGCCTTGCAGAGGTTTCCAGTGGAATTTTAGCTAGTCAACACTAATCTGCGCTATGCATAGAGAAGAACTGGGAACACCACAGTCCTTACAGACATATACTTTGTACAGGGGTGAAAAATAGTTGAAATCCTCCTGTACTTAACATGCAGGTGCAGTAACCTCCCAGAAGTTCCCATGTCAGAACTAACCATGAAGTCAGAGATCTGCTAACATTTACTTCACCAACCTGAATAGTATTCAAGAGTCAAAATAAGACCTGCAGTCCAGGGGTTAAACTGATGACCACTCCCACCCCATTTTTGCAATTCGGACTCCCCATAGCCTCCCTTTAGTTCCAATCTAGAGATGGAAACCAGACCAAGATGCAAAGAAATCCTCCCCTGCTCCTAGAAGGCCCCTCCCAACACCCCACCATAGGAGCCAGGCTCTCTGCTTTTCCTCCGATATCCACTTCACTATAGAAGATTTATTTAGACTGTCTCTTGTTCATAAAGGGCTCCAAAAGTCTGTAGTGATTTTGACACTTTGTTATAACGTTTCTATGACCCCCCCACCCCCTCCTCACATACCACACCACCACCCAGCCTCATTTTCATATGGATACAAAGCATCGGGATAAAATGATGGTTCATTATAGTGGTACAGAGCTCTTATCTTCATCCGGCAAGAGTCATTTCCTTCCAAAGATTGAAATGCAAATGTGAAAATTAATGATAACTGCATTATCTGATAGCAGAGATAATACCGATTCACTGTCAGAGTAACACACAGTCGTTCTATGATTTCCTCTGCTTCTTCACAATATTCTTCTTACTGTCAGACTATATCTGTGGTTAACTATGTTTCATGGATTTTTGTTAATTTACATCAAATAGCATTTCCAAGATCTTATATCTACCACATTCCCCAATCAAAAAAGAAACGAAATCAGGACAGTAATCTCCAAGTCCTTCTTAGGACTGGTTTAAAAAGAAAAGAAAGAGAAAAAAAAAAAAAAGAAAAAAGAAAAAAGAAAAAAGAAAAAGGAGAAGGAAAAAAAAAAACTATCATTAATGTCTGTTCCCATCTTGCAGTGGCCTACCAAACATTCTGATCTATATTATCCACTTTTGCTTTGTAACCCAAACTGCTTAAGAGTATTACTAAATAATGCAGATTTAGACCAACAATCAATAAATATTTACACTAATTCTTACGAAAGGTTACAGAAAATCTCTTCAGAAAGCTTTTCAAACTACCTTTTATGGAAAATATAAAAACAAGAACCTGTCACATAAAATGTTCACAAGAATCTGATTCACATCCTACTTCAGAATTCATATGAAAAACTGTATCCTTTATAAAAAATTCCTTCATGAAAAATTCATAGCAGTGTCACACACAGCATAACCTTATTTTAAAGACTACTTAATTTTATATTTACTATTTACTTACTCTTCCTGACGTACTTTAAGAAAAATACCATCCTGCGATGGTAATAAAAAGAAAGTATGATGTGATATATTTAACAATCCTCCATACCTTTTTCCACAGTTCTTTGATACATGTATATGAGTCATGATGAGTCCCCTGAGGTTTAACATGAGTTGTGACTTCATCCTGCTCTACTATTATCAGTAGCAGAAATTCTGCTGATTAACTGGAGGCACAATTTTACACATGGGAAACTTCCACTTTATGTGTAGATGAATGTAAACAGTACATAAAAATAGCCATAAAATGACAAGGAGAGGTGGGGTTTTTTTGTTGTTTTTTTTGTTTTGTTTTGTTTTTAGAAAAAAATACTTTTTTTTTTTTTTTTTTCTCTGCTTTTTTGTTTGTTTGTTTTCCTTTTTGGTTACTTGGACAACTGCAATTATCTCACTTTCTTGGAAAATTTCAGATAAATATCAGAAGAACTGCTGACACTGACTTTTAATTAAGATCATCCAACTCACATAATCAACTTGCTCTGCAAAGAAGAAACACTCCTTTGCAGCTGTAAAAATAATAGCTCACATAATGAATACAAATGAAATAGTTGATGACATACTACATGTATATTGCCGAAAGAGTTCTGGTATGGAACCATGAAACTCCTAGGGTATTTCATTCATAGTTCCCCAAGTTGGGCAGTATTTTGTTTTACATATCCAGTAAATATCCACTAAAGCAAAGAATGATCCTATTGTGTTATTGATAGTCCATGGAAGACACATAGGAGAGCCACCTCGTGTTCATTACCTCTTAAAACCTTGATCACCAGTGTCACTTGCACTGATAACCTAACAGTAATACAAAGGAAACATATACACATCTATACACATGAAGGCACCTAATAACAAGTAGTGTTTCTGAGGCTGTTGAATGGCCTTTGCTTACAATTTTAAAGAAATAAATCTTTTCGTACAAATTTTTATTAAACTCAGTCTTCTTTGCAGACTCTATTTCTTGGACTTTTGCAGCTGGCTATAGCAGGAAAAGAACAGGTCCATTACTGTGTGTCCATACGCAGTCAATTCACCTCAATTTCCATTATTTCAGAGGCATCTTCTCATTAAAAAGAATTTAAAAAAAAAATGCGGACAAAACCAATGAAAATTATGGATAGTTTTAAGAAGTTCAGATAACTACATAAAGTAAGCATTATCACTGTAGAATTTCCATGTTGGTCAGTGAAGGTCACAAAATGATGCAATTTGAGAGACTGCTTCAGCAGAAATTCTTTGAAGTTACAGCACGTTTAACCATGGATTTTTTTCTGCATAAAATACTCTAGTTACAAATGATTGGGAATGCGTGTGAACCACTTGACAATGAAAATTTTCATACAAAATAGAACTCTAATTAGTGTCCTGAAACTTAATTTTGACTCCACCAGAAGGTTTTGCTAATGAGTAACTCATAGAATTCTAGTCTGTAGAATATATTGGTTCTGGAAATAACTATGTCAAGTAATAGAGGAAAAACAACAAAATAGCTCAGGCTTTGGGTATTCACAGTTCACATAATCAATTGACACCAACTTGCATCACGTAGAATACAGTATTTTCTTGGGTTCTGAGAGCTCCTTCTCAGTAAAGAAACCAAATGTATAACCGATAACCACCACCATCTAGTGATAAAGACAGCACCTCTACTATGAGATGGTAAATACTGGAGTATTTAACAGTTCTTTTTCTGCAGTGCTGGCAGAAGTCTCTAAAGAAGCAAAATATTTCATGCTTCGTATTTTTTTTTTCTTCTCAAAGATCTGAAGGAAGCTATCATTTGTCTTGTACTGCATGGCTGAAAATAATTTCTGTTGATCATTTCTTTTTCCATATCAATAAATAACCAAATTCATTTCAGAAAGCGTGCATGATGGAGAGCATGGCATGTGGTGTGCATACATTCCTTTCCAACCTTCATACATATTATTCCCTTTAAAGAATCCACATTTAAATAAAACAAAGCTTATTTCATGTCATTAGCCATCATTTTGCTGAAGGCAAATCCTGTGTCAAAGCTAACAATAAATATACATTGCCAGAAAAACACAAATCTTACTGTTTAACTGAGTATTTTTTTTCCAATGAAATCAAAAAAGTGTCTTTAAAAATGTGTCGGTAACATTGGCATAAGACAGCTCACATAAAAACCCGTAAATGCCAACACAAAAACATATTCAACTGTGTTGAAATAAACTAAAAAAAAAAAGAACATAAATTTATTCAAGACAGAATTTATTAGCAATGAAATTTTAAAAAATCATATGTTAATCACTGACAGCCTTTAAATCTGCAGTGAAGCTGGAAAAGGTTGTTCTGCTACGTCTAAAGATGTCTTCTGTGTTATTTTAAGTATATGACAGTGTATTTTATTAGAAAATCTTGTTTTCATATAACACCACAGTGCTTTAGATAGCTTCAACTTGTGCAGTATCATTAAAAATATTTAAAATGACATCATATTAATTATATACACTATGTCTTCCTTTTTGTTTGCATTACATTTTCCAGCTTCTGGTTTCAGAAAATTACCATTACTGTTGTTCTTCTCTTCATGAAGAGCATATAGTAATTTGCAAAATCAAGCAAGGGTGAAAATGTGACTGAAATATAGGAATTTTTTTTAAATGAAATATTATTATTGCATTATAAATTATTGATAAAATGCTTCTGGAACTCTTTTCTGACATGTTCATCCTTTTTAGGGAAAATGTCCATTAGAGATACAGCCATTCTGAGAGTATATATAGCTTCAGATGCACATTTTCCAACTGCACTTTTAAAATGTAATGGATTTTCAAGGCCCATTCTAGAGTCCTTACCATGAACACCTTGCATTGAATTTAACTGTAGATTTGCCTAATTCAGAAATACAATTTAACTCTTTGTCTTAGATGCTTTTATTACATGACATAGACTTTACATATTTACATAGAACAGATATTTGGAAAGTTTTCCTATGCTACCATCAAATTTAAAAGCAATATTGTGCTTATCCTCTCTTAAAGTACATAACAAAAAATACTGCTATGAATCAATGTTTTAATGTGGAGTTCTAGCAGCATTGACTGCAATCTCAGAGTTTCTCTTTCAAATGAAATCAATGACCAGATGTGCTAAGTGATTTATATCTAGCTAAAACTGGTAAACAAAGTCCTTGAAAATGTCAGTAGTTCTTATACCCTTGTTAAGCCCAACATGCTGCTAAATGTAGACATAAAGCTTGGAGGAGGACACTGGCATTTCATCAAGCATCAGAAACAGAACAGAAAAACTTAAAACAACCATGAAACTGGGAATTTAATGACAAATTTTTATCTTAGAATTCTAAGCAGCAGAAACAACATTTTCGTTTATAACAATAACTACGTAAGATATTTCATGATAAATGATTCACAAAATGGCTTAGACAAAACATTTTTTCACTCCAGATCTTTCTTTTAGTACTTATCTGTTAATATCCCGGACACCAAGGGATCAAGAAAGAAACAGAACGTTATATACCACTACTAAGTAGAAAACAACTTATAAAATAACAGAAAGCACTGTTCGAAAAATTACTGTTGCCTGTCAGCTGTTTTTTTTCCTACCTGGCCCATCCCAATCTTCTGTCTCCACTGCAAGCTGCCCTGGTTTCTCTGACTTTGCATCACCATCAGATTCTGGTGCCTCATGGATGCCTTCCTCATTGCCTGAAAAAAAAAAAGTAACCCAAGAAATGTATTTTTGAAATATTTCAAGAACAACTTTCAGTCAGGTTTACTGTAATAAACAAACCACTGCTTACAGGTGCAATTGAAAATACAGACACATATACAAATAGAAAGGAAATGAATGAAGAATAATTGTATTAGACACTTCAACATCTGTGAGTTCCCAAAGATCCAAACAAGTCCAACATGTTCATTCCTTCCAGTTCTGTGGAAAGGCAAATCTTGGTAATCAGTGTTTACTCCATATGCTTAAAAAACAGAATAATCACTAGCACCTATTCTGTAAACTTACAAGCCAAAGGAGTCATTAGGTTTGTATGCACAAATGAGAGAAACAAATCAGCTTGTTATACCCCAGCTAGTGAGGTAATTAAGGAAAATAATCTTTTGAGTTGAATGTTTTCTTGAATAACTATTGTTTATGCTTTGCAGATTTATTACACTCTCTACAAGCACATGGTCCACTACACATTCTGGCTTTTCTGGCAACTAGTGGGGTATTTAGGCATTTAGGGAATTTTTACTTAAAGGTTTCAAGCTAGCTCTCCTATGACCACTTTCTCCCCATCACTATAAATCTAAAGAAATATAACATTTCTAACAAATTTTAGAATTTTCACCATCTACCAGAGAGCTTCTTTCGGCCTTCAGGAACTACTGAGTCTGAAATAGTACATAGAGCATGCTGAACACTACAGTCTGGTAGATTAGGGATGGCCACCTAGTAATTATGTGAAGAATTCTTTGTTGAAAGTGCAGTACTGGCCACAGTAATGTGCTGAATGTTGTGCCAGGCTGCTTATCCCAGCCAGTAATTAAGTACATTTGTAGAACTTCTTTTTACCACTAATTCATCCCAGAAAGCCTTACATAGAAAGGTATTAGGAAGCGTGTTTAAAAGTCAAATTTTATAACAATTCAGAAGCAAACTTTTGAAAAAAAATTGTGTTCCACAGAAAAGTGACAGCATTGAAAAACAAATGGAAACTGGAAATCAGACTGCGGGTTGATTTAACAGTGAAACACAGGAAAAAAATAATAGCAATTAAGTAATAACTTGCAAATTATTTCCACTTATGATAACAACAGCTTTTAATAGCAACACAGGTAGAGAAATGTGATTACAACATACCAGGCCAGATCCCCATATGTTATCACTGGAGCTATATTTACACGAGATAAGATTGTGACCCAGAGTTTTGAAGTATATGATCATATACAAGCACTATAAAGTACGAACTTCACGTGTATGTAGCAGCATCTTGTAATAACATATTCTTCTTTGCATTCATAAAACAATTTTTCAAATCTTAAATACAAGAACCTGGTAAACTACTTCTCACACTAACACAATGCCATGTTCACTCCAGACTCCAATAACAAATATGAATTCATAAGTACTAAAAATAAATATTAAAAAGATACTAAAAAATGATTTCGCAATTAAAGCAAAAAGAAATCAAGAATATCTAGCATAATTTTTGTTAAGCCCGCTGTATAATTTTACCCAGACATTAGAAGTTCATGCACTTCAGCTCAATCTGAAGTTATCCTTCAGAAGACAGTCAGTAAGGGCTCACATGCTGAAAAAACAAAATCAAGCAATCTTACCAATTTTTTGCTTTTCCCGACTACTTTATTTTGAACTAGCATTTGTACAGTTAGTTTACAGTTAGTAAATGCAAGAGCTTTTTTTCTTTTTCTTGGTGGAGTGAAGAACCTATCATGTTTTACATCCGAATTTCTACCTTCATAACTATTTACAGGTGTTCATTATTATAGAGACACGAAGGACCATTTAGCCAGAGACAAACCTGGAAGATCAGCTCCAGTTCTTGCCAAAATGCTACAAAGCATTTCACAGCAAAGACTACACTGACAATGAGATTCTAACTCAAGCTGTATAATTACCACAGAAAGCTCTTTGAATGTTCGAGGGGAATTTTTATAATAAAAAAAATTATTTTCCTTCGTTGTAAACAACAACTCTGTATAGACCAAGGAAAAGCAACAACAACAAAAAGGTAGAAATAATAACAGTTCCTTTAGATGAAGCTTTAGCATGGAAAATGTTAGCTCCAAAATATAAAAGTTTTTCCAGATGGTAATATATGCAAACCTGGCGTTAGCATGCAAATTTGAGCATTCTTTCAATCAGTGCAACCAACCAGAACATCAAACAAACAAAACTATGAGAATTGAAAGAGAAGTGGGAAAAAACTTACGTGAAAAGATTGGGCTGAAGGGCAAAAGAAGGACAGAGCTACAGCGATGGTATAGAACCTACTGCACACAGTAATTAAGTATTTGGGAGATGAGGAAAGATCTGAAAATTTATGTTAGAGATGTCTTAACTTTTCACGAACTTGCTTTTTCATTGTTTCATGAAGTATGGTGTTATGTGTTTTCCATAATCAGCTTTTCATGAATTAATGCATGTAATTCTGTGCAAATGGAATAGAACAAAATATGGAGAATTTACATTATGGGAAACTTTGTTTTGTATCTAAACTATTTTTCATTATTTGCATCAATATTTTTCTTCTACTCAGCAATTACCAAGCCTATGCGTTACACACCTGTAATATCCCAACACCTGCCTGTACCCCCATACTACTCTCTCCCCGTTCTGAAGCAATCTGCTTGTGACACCAACCATCTGGACCTTACTGTGGACTGCAGAATCCATCAGGGAAGAGATTTTAACCCAGACTCAGTATGTGTCAAGGTCCAATGAAAATGGCCAAGCACATTTTTGGTGCTACAGACTGCAATTTTTAAAAAGTCAAAAGGAAGCTTACCACAAGGGTTAATAACTAAGTTGGACAAGAACTAATAACAAAATGTATTTCTCCAGCTTTTTAATTCCATCCCCTTAATGATACCTTAAGCAGCTAATATCTTTTTAGCTCAAAGGAGTTTATTTCCTTACAGAATTTCTTTTCTTTCTATTGTTTAGTCTTTTTGTTCATTCACTGACTATTTTTTAATTTCAATGAAACTATTTTTTAATATTTATTTTAAAACTGATTAAGTTTTTCTCTGTTTTATAGGCATTTGGATCCATGACTTTTTTTTTCCTTCCATGTCAAAAGCAGAGCTTTATATATACCACCCACTTTTTTCTCACGTTCATTTCTTCCCTTTGCTCCTCAGTTACATTTAATAAAGCGTGTTAGTACCATCAGGATAAATACTCTAAAAGTAAGCAAATCTGCTTCTACTGAAGTTTCTCCTTATGGCAACTAAGATAAGCAAATGTCATCCATTATAAGAACATTACTGTGGTTAAAAAAAAACATTCACATGACCAAGAATCTATAATAACATATAGTATGCTTATTCAAGGGTCATTTAAGTCTTCTAGAGACCCTGCAATTTCTCTTTGATTTTAAAACTGCACTTGGGCAGGATTCCTCTCCTCTGTAGGTAAATGCCCGAAAGCTAAGCTACACCAAACTATGGAGGTACTCCACTAGATAGGGAAGAGAGGAACCTCCACAGTGACTCGTCCCATTCTAGAATGCTTCAGATGTGACAACACTTGGTGATAGCTGAAATGAATCATTCTCCAGAACACACAGCTAACTTTAGGAACCTATCTTGAGGCAGCTGAAATCAAGTGAAAGAAAGCTCTGCCTTACAGTTACCTGTGGAATACACAAAGCACAGCTTAGAAAAACAAAATGAATTTCATATGTAAACAACTTCAATACTCTAATATGAACATAATTTTCATCCTGACCTTACTATTTCTTACCAGAATGAATTTGTTAAGTTCCTCTTCAAAAAAAAGAATCACAGAATCACCAAGGTTGGAAAAGACCTCTAAGATGATCCAGTGCAGCACTTCACCCGTCACCAATATTTCCCCACCAAACCACGTCCCTCAGTAAATATATCTAAATGTTTCTTGAACACAACAGATCAAAAATTGTTTTGTTTTGTTTTGTTTTGTTTTTTTAATGTTGTTTTTAACATCCTAGTGCTTATTGAAGAGACACAATTATTCAAGAGAGGGTTTCCTTCTCTGGAGATACTCAAAATCCGCCTGGACGCGTTCATGTGTGACCTGATCTAGGTGTTCCCTCTCCAGCAGGGAGAGTGGATTAGATGATCTTTCAATGTCCTTTCCAATCCCTGATATGCTGTGATTCTGTAATTAAACATGCTAAACCCCTGTAATTCAATGTACTACGGTTGGTCAGGGAGTCTGAAACTGTAAAGGAGACACATTACCAGAAACGTGCAAGGGAGAACTCTAACATCTCTGACAATACTGATAAATAGGGAAAAAGTGACTTGAATTTTAACCAGTGATTTCACTTTAATCTTTTTAACAAATTAAAGACTTCCCAATTTGGACTTAATCAGCTTGTATCACAAGTTATTGCAGTATTTTAAAGAATTACATGGGTTAGCATTTATTCTCAATCCTGCTGTTTTAATCCATGTGTTTCTAATCAACATTAGGCTTCTACAGTAACTCTTGTATGATATAAGTATTGAACTTTCTTGACTAGGAATGTTAACAGCAGCTGTTAGTCACTCCATAATGTATTTTGCAATCATCTAAATCAACCAAGTATTTTAACAATGAACAGTTCAGAACTGACAGATCTACTTTCTTGTTCACAACTGCTTATCACAGTGTAGATATCATATATGTTTGCCAGGTGCTTCCTATAGTTAGGATACCTTCACAGAAGCCGCTCAGAAAAGATAAGGTCACAAAAAGAGACGAAAAATGTGCAAGCTTCATACACTCATGGTTTTATCATCAGACAAAATAGCTTTCGCTGAAGGATTGTACCAGTCACAAACAGCACAGTGCAGCTTATGTTAGAGTGAGACAACATTAAAAACTTTGAAATTCTGTTTGTGCTCATTCTTCCTGTTTGCTTAAATGTAAACTTAAATTGGTAACATCCTAATAGAGCTGTTCAGAGTGAAAAATCACTTCTCAATTATAATAAATCAATTCAGAAATAAATAGTTATGAAGCCTGCAGCATTTTGCATTGCCAAAAGGAAAATGGGGTTGAATCAAAAACTTTGATTCACTCACTTTAGGCTTCATTTCAGCAAGGTATATGACCTCATGTACATCAATGCAACTGCTTACAAAGGTGGAGAGAGGAAGAGACTCTTTTCTCCTTCCCACCGCAACCTCCAGTGGGAATAATTTCAGATCCTACAGAAAATTTCCAAAACTCCATATGAAGTCGATTGCTGAGCTTCAGCAATTATAAATAAGCATAGAGATTTCATCATTTCCTATTTGCATTCTCACAGTACATACCCAGGAGCAGATACAGAGGTTATACACTCTGATAATCCTGCTCTTGAATCCCCAGAAACACACTGCTGGCAGAGAAACACCGCCAGGAACATCTCAGAAACAACAGTTATGTAACTTTGAAACAAAGCACATACAACTTGAAGTACAAATGCAATGTACTTAGTCAATTTAAAGTAAACTCACTTTTTTGGCAGCACACACTATTCTTAAAAACTGCCAATGATATCTAACAGGACATGGTTTTCTTTCTTGTGGATTAGTTATTTTAAAGTTTTCTGTGTAAATATTTAACAAGCAGCAGTGTTTAATTCTGATGGCAATGCAGGTTTTCAGCAGATAAAATCACACCGGGTATAAAGCACAGGTAAATAACATGAAAAAAGCTTCAAGAAAGTTTTGGTATGGGAATATATCTCTGAGACAAAGACATTAAATAAGTTGGGAGGGATGCTTCCCGATTTTGTTGTACTTGGCATCTGGTGTGAGGACAACATAGACAACCATAGCAGCTGTAGTGTCATGAGAAAGCGTGTTATTTCACAAGCCTTGTGAAAAAGACTGAGAGGGAGGGAGGAGAGAAACTGGGAAAAAGTGAGCGAGAGAGAGAAGAAGAAATCCGGTACTATCAGCATCAGACTTTGCTACCAGTTAGTCTGATGCATATCAGAAATACACACCAAACTCAACTGAGACACCTTGCTCTACAAATACAGTAAGTTTGATCAAAATCTAGCCCTCAAGACGACCAATTTGCTATACCTGAAAAAAATGACACTTGTACACATGTCAATGCACTGAATTTATTTTAGGTTATATTAGTCATCTCGATACTTTGCTTCTCTGCAAAGAACCTTTGTTTTCTGTCATGCTGATGAACAATCATATTTTCTCCTGGGGTAAATTTCATTTGAAGTAACTGTATGTTTTGAGTTGCCCTAAGCACACTTGAAATTATTTTCACAGTAGACATCAGAAACAATGTAGTTATCCTAAATTTTAGGAAAGGTCTGTGTACATCCATTTATCAGAGTACCTACATGCATGCAAGCTGAAAACTCTTCAGAAGAATGCTTTGGAAAGTATTTTGATTCGTATTAAAATTTTCACTTTAGCAAAGTGACATCTTGACACAATGACATCTTGGCACTGTGATTATGTTTAAAAACAGCATCAATTATTTAAAACCATTTCAGCTACTGCACTTTACTCACAGGATAAGACACAGCTGTGCAGTTCAACGAGGCTTAGGCTGACCTTCCTATTTCTCTAAGTGTTTTGACATGTTCTCATCATCATATTGTTTGCTTTTGAAGTCCTCTCAAGACAAGGATCATTCATTCAGATGTATTTCTTGCAGAAAATTGAAGTGTTCCTGCATATTGTTTTTCAGACTTTCTTCCTACTGATTACTTTTATGTTTATATTAATTTTTAAGGGAGCAGCTCCCGTGGCAACAGTATTACAAAAGAGTATCACTCAAATGGATGACCTAAAAATTTCTAGAGATTTAAAAGGAAAAAGAATGTTTTCCATCCTCTCAGTATTTCACCACTGAAACTGTAACCACACACACACTCAGACATATTCAAATACCACCCTACGGCTCAAACACACATAGCTCTAAACACTAGGTTAGAAAAGCAGCAAAGCATCATTTTAAAGACACTTAGATGCCCCAAAGATTTCTGCTTAGTACAATTTTCAAAAAATTATGAAGTTCATAATCCATGAACTTCTATAACACCCTGAAACAGAACACAGAAAAGATTTCAGAGAGACTCCAGCAAGTTTCAATCTGTAAATTTGAAGACTATTTGGGAAGTTCATATTTTGACTTAATTAACAAATCTACTCCTCCCCTGCTACAGAAGTATTGTCTCCTACAAGAATTCTTCATCCCAGCTAAATAATTCTCATTTTATAAAATGCATTGAAATTTATTACTGTAAACATCTCATCTTATCATGTGCTTTCACACACATGGCTCCGTAAGCAACGTACATGTTTTTATAGAGCGAAATTTTAATTTGCCTTGGTGTAAGCAGTTCAATGTTTTTATTTGAAATAATCAGTATTACAGGTGCTTAAAAAACAGCCAACCACTGCAGCTGTATTTCTACGTACATGCAGCATTACACACTGTTTCAAAAGCAGTCTAGCCTGCCACAAGTCAAACCAAAGAAGAAGCATTTACTAATGATCATTAAGTCATACTAATGATCATTAAGTCTCTCTTTCCTAGAATCTACCAGTAATATTTTCTCCAAACAATATTTATCCAATGATGTCATGAACGCAGAATTGGCTTCATTATTTTTTCTGATCCAACAGGAGGTGAATTACTGCTGACATCCTCACTTCCCATTTACAGCAGATATCCTGTGAGCAGCTCTGCTTTTTAGACCTGGCTATACAATGATTTTTCAGTGGATGTCTAAGAACATTTGAAAAGTATTGAGAAATATTGCGTCAATAACACCATGTTGTAAGAAAAAGGCAAAACGGCCCTTCATTATAAATAAAATTAGTAACAGATGTATACTGCACATGAACTAGGAACATGCAGTGAAATCTGTCATTTGTTCATTTCATGTTTTAAAGAAGATTACCCCTATTAATATGCAATTCATACTCTGTCAAATTTGAGCTCTAATTTAAGTCAATGAAAGTTCAAGTTTTGTGACTTTCCAAAAAGGGGACACTACACTATGTGTTGTAACCAAATAATCCCTCTCCTCACAGCCGTGATAGAATTCACAATTCCATTGTTCTTAAGAAAACCAAAATATGCTGACTGAAAAGGCTGTAGTTGCTTTGATAAACTGCTTAAAGTTGAGTAAGCTGTTTAAGTGTTTCACTTTATAATTCTGTACTGTTAAAATAACGTTTTCTGTTTGGTTCTATCTATTTACTTCTTGAGATATAGCTTGCTAGTTTCTTTTCCAGATGCATTTTTCTGCTTGATGACCAATCATTTTTTTCCTCAGTTAAAAGAAGAATTTGTTTGTCTAACTTGGGCCAAATTTTTATCCTAATAAAGTTGATGTTAATACTGATATGGATTTCAACTGGGTTGAAAAACAGCCCTAGAGGTTTACGCGTGGTTAGCAGTAAACGGAAAAGAGTATACGACAGGCAATCTCGCAGATGCTACTCTGAACACCTTGCCATGCTTTTAAGTGAATGGTGAAAAAAATAACTCCAAACTTTTGGGGCATCTTACTTCTCTTCCAGAAATAGAAGAGATAGTCTCTGAGCTCAAGCCACCAGAAAAAAAAATGAGACAGCACAAGAAGCAGAGCACAAGGCAAATCTTGATGTTCAGAAGAGAAAGAATTCCTTTCATCCTGTAAAAATCCAATCTAATTACAATTTAGCATCTCAAACATTATTATCAGAGAGCCCCCCCATCCCTTTCTTTCATATTCGGCATCTGCCAAAAAGTACAGAAGATGCACAAGACCAAAAAAAAGCAAAAAATACATGTGGCATTCCAGTGGAATGAGATACAGATAAACATACAGGAACCCTCACTCTGAAGAACATGAGAATGCAAACACAGGTTCACAAGCACACACAAGTCAGTCAGAAGTAATGTGTGTTTTTGGAAGGAGTGAGCACTGTGAGGTGTAGCACTGATTCTCGTTAACCTAGGAGATGAAAATACACCATCACACATACTTCTCTCATCTCTGCTTACCAAAAATAATCTATGTGCTTTTCATTGCCTTGGCCAGTCTACATTAAAAAAAAATATGATGAATTAATATAAATAAATAAAAAATAAAGGAATATGAGCTCCAGGAGAAAAGAAGTATAGGAAAAGATAATGTCAGACATGGGCTGGGGGAGCGAGGGGGGGGTTTCTGGTGCCAAGCAAAGCCGAAGGCTGTGCAATCACCTGTATCAGTGCTCTATCAGTGTCTACACTCCAGCCAAATCCAGAGAAAACAAGGAGTCAAAGATTCAGGTCAATAAGCTTATAGGCGATTTGCACAAACAGCTCCTACAGCAAGGTAAAAAACAATGTCATATTGGCTTTTCTATTCCCTCTCTTTGAACTCCCTGGTCCAAACACACTCTGGAAATGTCAGTGTTACATGCAAGAATTTAAAGAGCTGAGCTTCTTAATCCCGTTAAGAAATAAGAACAAAGTTGCCTGTAAAGATCTCCTTATTGAGCTCAAAGTGATTATAGTATAGCTGCCTTATGCTGATCCTACTTCCACTTGCTATAGGAAAAGAGGTAGAAATTTGTCATGAAATCCATTAATGAAAAGGAAAAAGAAAAGTTATTGATTAAAAAGGTTTCTGGAAAAAAAAAAAAAAAAAAAAAAAAAAAAAAAGAAAGAAAGAAAGAAAGAAAAAGAAAAGGAAATGGAAAAAAAAGGGTTATGAATCTACTTTCTGATCCAGAAAATAGGAAGTATATTGCAGGCCATTACATGACTGATATGACAAGAAGTATTTACACAGATGCACACAAGCATACGAACAAAGTCCAAAGGAAACAGGGGCAGGCAGAAACCATTTTTAGAATGTTAAGAGTTTGGCTAGTGCTATAGACGCTAGCATGATAGCTTGTGCACACGAAGTATGAACAGAAAGATTAATGTACAGAAGAACTTTGTACATGCTTTTTCTTATATGGTGATCACACTGCAGCTGTTCCCTGAATCTCAAGTCTGACTGCACAATCAGGTCACATGGTTTAATGTAAAAACATCCAGTCCTAAATTGGCCTGGCAGCCTAGTGACAAAATACTGTGCATGCGCAGAAAACTTGGTTCTGAGTTCATCCCCTCCATCCCAAACAGAATACGAGATTAAAGCAGAAGGTCCATAGTCAGCACTCAGAGTCCTATACATTCCCCGAGTTCTCGCCAAAATCTGTCTGTGAGAATTTCAGGGGGCACTGGATTCTCCTCACCACCTTCTTTCACAAATAAAGACAAGTAATGTAGCAGGATACACATTCACACATCAACTCTCTAATTAGCTACGGGCATAAGCAGCAGTTTGTGCTACAGAACCTTCAAGCACTGCATCATGAAACAATCCATCCTCATCACCTCTGCTGGCAGATTTTTATGAGCACAGCATGCAGCCTCTTTTTCATGGCCAGCAAAAATGCACAGTTAATGGTGGTGACTATGTTGAAAAATAGCATTTTGTCACTGAGAATTTGCTCTATCACACAGTATTACTGTCCTCTTTCAATCCACTGGAAATAAATAGGTGGCACTACTTTCAGAGCAACCTATGTATATATGTATATTCTGCCATTTGATTTTTTCTCCCAAAGGCAGCCCCACATTTTGACTCTGTTACAGTCCTTCCTCCATTCTCTTCTCTTGCCAAATTCCTTCTCTGAACGCAGCTACTTAACCATCTACTAATCTCAAGTGATCTCTCTCTCTGCTCAAGACAACTTTTCCCTTGAAAGTTAATCCCTCACTGAACACTTCTGCTAAGGAATTGTAATTTGTCAGAAGGAATTGTTATTTGTTTATCCAGTTCTCACCCTTAAGAAGCGGGCAGGGCTCCTATTGTTTTTGCTGCTTACTAAGAGGAAGAGGCGTCACACCTATATGAGTAATATGAGTATGACAAACTTACAACATAACAGATGCGAACATTTTTTATTTGACCTGAGGGTACCTAGTTAGGATGACAGCAATCTTAAGAGTAAAAAGCCACTGATAAACTATTTCACAGTCCAAAGGAACTCGATTTAGTACTATGCTTTTTGTCTCATGATCTCTAACTTCTTGCCTTTTGTACTGCTCTACTGTTTGTACTCCCTTCTTGTATCTCCCCTCCTGTTTTAATAAGTCCTGTCATGAACCCAGTTCACTTCTCTTCTCTTTGTATCACCTCATTCTCCCATTCCTAGCTATAAGAGCCTATTATCCCGTCTATCACTTCGGCACAGGAGACAGGCTGCTCTTTCCTTATCTAGAGTATCTTTGCCTAAGTATAGTACACACCCTGTGGCTAATTTAATGCATTTTCTAGATCTGATTTTAATCTGAACTGACCTTAATCTGATACAGATTCTGACTCCAGATACTGATTATTGGGCACTGCAGAGGAAGAAATCTTCAGGAACAGAGATTCCAGGATGATACAGACTTTGTGCGGGCAGCATCATCAGATACCCTCTTTATCTGAAGTGTAGGCATTGCATAAACAGCAATTTTCAAAGACCCCACACTGACAAAATGCAATTCATCTTCAGCAGTGCTAAGTCCCACTACATTTTTAGTTTCTACTCCAAAGAGTAAGAACACTGGAGCTTTCTAATCTAACTCCGCTATGACTACTCATGACTACTTTATCATGTCTTTCAAAAATATTCTTTCTCCTAGTCCGTCAAAATAGCAAACAAACCAGATTCTAAATCCCATTTTAAATAATGTCATCTTCTAAAATATTCACTCTTCGACGTGAAACTTCATCCAGAAGGATGAAAATTCACTGCTTCAAGCTTAAAGTTATGCCTGCTAAACATTAGGTTGCTAGTGTTCATTTCTGCTTTTAGTATTTATATACTTAAATACTGTACATTTCTTCACATGTAAGTGTATGTGTAGAAATATAGGAACAATTATTCACATGTAGCAAATTAAGTTTTTTTGTGGGGTTGCTAAAGTGGTGATGGCAGTGGAATATTCCAGATTCCTTACTGTAAAAGCCAGTAATTAACAAAAGGAAAAAGAGAAAAATAGTAGTCAGAAGTCCTAACTTTGAAAACAGAGAAGTTGTAAAATGACTTGTAGCTCAATCAATTTGCTTCACACTTTGCAGAGGCTTTTGCCTTTGCTTTCTAATTCTGGCAACTATTCTGCTGAATCAATTTCACAAACCCAAATTAATAAGGTGGGAATGACAAGTATGGCTTTATAAAGGTTAGTTGTTTGCAATTTAGACAATAGAGACTGCTCTCTGCTTATAATAAAATCAGGCAAAGTTTAACAAGAAAATCTCTTCAGTCAGAAAGCCAAAGATACCACGTTGTGAACTTGTACATCTACTTTCATTCACCTGAATGGGTAGTTCGGTACATTTTTACTTTCAGTACTGTTTTTCCAGCCTTTGTTCTCAGACAATGCTTGCATTTAGACAGCTGGGGAAGCATGAAAAACATCCCATGGGTGAGCCTTGCAGGTACCTCCTCCTCAGCAGTGGTGCCATTTGTTGCCCACATCTCCAGATACCTGAAGGAATCATCCTCAGTTCATCTGTCCTCTATGAAGAAATAACAGGGGACGGAAACAGGGAGCCGTGACTGATGAACACTGAACAAATTCTCCCTGCTTTCTAAAATCTTTATTGGTCCATACTAGCAAGAGGAGAATGCAGAGATAGCACAATTCCCAAGCACATCCCTTTATTTTCTGCAAAGGAAGCATGAGGAGACAGACCCACATTTATTTTCCCTCCTTTGAAGATACCTGTTTTATAGGATGCTGATACCATCAAAGAGTGAAATACACATTAGGAAGTCAGCCCTCAAAAAAGAAATTAAAACACATTTGTTTGCTCTCCACTCTCTAACCTATTAGATACATACTATCATTTTCAAGTTGCTACTCATAATGTTAAAGAAGAAATGTTTTCAGAAGGAAGAAACCACTGATGAAGTTAAAGAAAAATTAATTTTTGGAAAAGTAAGTTGATTTCTTACTTCAGCTTTTAATTTCAATACTGAAGCATTAAAAGAAAGCTTATAAGTGATTCCTAGACCATCACAAGAATCATGAGAATTAGTCTCATGCTTAATATTTACCGTTTGATACAGCCACAAAAGAACCAAAAAAAGGACACAACGTAAATTTATTTTCTTTCCAGATCAGTTCTGTCTACTTGCATTTTGTCCTCAAAAAATGTACATGGCCACGTAATAACAGTAATTCAGATGCGACACTGCAGAAGCAGTTCACCAGAAGCCGACAAATTATTAAAAACAATACATTTCTCATCTCCCATTCCATCCTTTTCCAGGGATATTTTCAACTTACTTCAAAGTGGGAATTTCTGTCACGCTGCCACAGCTGGAAGTAGATTAGGGGTTTTATGTGCCCCTTCATCCTCAGAAATTTCCTTTTCAACTTTTCTTCCGCAGCAGTTGCAGTGGATAGGTTTAAGATTCTTTTATAACTACAACACACTTGAAAAAAGAACTGCTGGGCAATCAAAAGGTATTCAGCCTGAAGAATCAACAGATGTCCTTAATAAAATATATGATAATTAAGATTCAGGTTTAAGTGTATTCCCACTCTATTCCTGATCTTGTTCAATACAATGCCTTGGATTCAGCATTTTCCTTGAAAGCTTCATTGAAGGAAAGAATATTTGAAGAATACTTGTAAAGATTACTTGAAATTCAACACAAATTTGCAATAATGATTGCTATGAAGAAAGAAAGAATGCATTTTCTGAATTTCACCCTAAATCAAGAGTAATTCCATTAGTAGTCTCTGAAAATACAGCAAGCAGCACAGAGAAATAACTGAATCAAATTGTTATGAACTGAGAGCAGCGCTCAGACTTCCACTTCTAATATACGGAATTCAAGAGATGTTGGTATAACGATTATGCAAATAGTTATTTAAACTGGTAATGCCAGTAACAGGAATAGTTGTCTTATTCAGCTAAGCAAAACGCTATCTGTTATTACACCATTTAACTTCCCCTGTTTGTAAAGCATATACATTCTATTTATAAATTCTATTTATATTTTGGTCACCCATGCTTTAGAGTAAGCTTTGTAGCAGCTACAGTAAACTGCGGACTCAACTCCTTTAATTCTTAGGATCTCTGAATATCTGATTATCTGATACTGAGTATCAGGAGCCACTAGAGCAAAAAGTACAAGATCTTTTCAGAAGTTTGTCTACTACATTAGAGGACATGTAGAAAATACGCGATGACATCTTCCCTGCCGATCAAAGACTATAAAGACTGTAGGAAGGACTGATATCTACTAGTCAAATAGGACTCTTCAAATAGATTAATTTTATTTTGTCCACAACAGCCAAAAATAATATGTTAAAAAAAAAAAAAACAAGACCAAAAAAAAAAAAAAAACACATGAGAGCATATTAAGCTATCGTGAGAAAATACATGTCAATATCTGGGAAAGAATGGAAATACAGAGAAACCATTGATATCCAACTGCCTGAGGGTGACTAAGAAGAACATGACCACAACAATTCCAGCTATTTGATAGGCATCCTTACCTGCAGAAGACAAACAACAAAGCAATCAAGTGGAAATCTGGCAGGAAGAAGTTTGAATCAATGTTCTCTGTAAGAGTATATGGCAGTGTGCTTTTTCTGTCAGCTGAGTTGGAAACAGCACAGCTTTGCAGACTGAACGTTGGGTAAGTATAAGCCGGTGTGGCTTATGCTAAAGTACAAGTATCTTCAATAATTTGCAAGTAACTAATGCATCAAAAAGGCATCTGCAACTTTAAAAGTTATCCTTTCACAAATCACTACTTTTCCACCATGCATAATAAGTTCTATAATAAGCTCTATTTTAATCCTAGAATCTACAGGCACAATCTGTTTTTCTAGCAATGTTTCCTAGGCAAAGGAGCAACGAACAGACATGCTGCATTGCTAGCTTCATATCTGATAATAAGTGACTTCTGAGGCCTGTTCTCTACAGTTAAATACATAGAAAATAACATTCTTGGAGGAAAACATTAAAAGCGAGACGATTCACCTCCCTGCAAAGTAAATCTTCCATCACATTTAAATATTTACCCCTCAGCAGGCTAAACTCCACAAGTCACTATTTTCCTGTCTTTTCATACATTTTAAACCAAAAAAATCTTTTTGACCAATTGGACACAGTTCTGCCAGAATTCCCTCAAGAGGTGGGCTACAATGATTACCTTTATTACAAAAGTATTCCACTTCTTCACAGCTCAGATTTTCAGGCTCAAACTCTGTAGAAAAGCTTTCCTCCAATGGAAAGTCTTCTTTTGAGACAGTATCATTTTCCTCAGACAGGCACTCTTCTTCTTCATCCTCAATGGCATCCTCGAGGGGCCCTTTAAAAAGAATCAGGAACACTGTGGCAAAACCATCTAAAAGGACAACGTGAAATAAAACCTTAGCAAACTTATAACTGGTGGTCTTTATCTAGTTCTTCCTTCCATTTGCTGGGTTCAGCATTTACGAGAATTGACCAAATAATAGTTAATGGGAATTGAAATTGGAAGTGACTGTTTTCCGAAGCGAGGACTTCAAATCAGAATATGCTAAGTGTCATTAACAATATGTATTAATAATGCTCACACGTGTCTTTTTTCATTATTCATCAGGCTGCAGTATTAACAGCAGACAGTTTTAACAATGGAAATCAAAGCTGCATTTGTAAAACCATGTAAGCAGTGAAGAGCCTTCTCTTGTTGTTTGTAAGTCATTGTTTTTTGATGCTGAATTACAGTACTTAATAGGCTCCCTTCACAAGCTTCACTTCCAGAGTTAGCAGAACTGACGATAGCAAATTTATACAAAGGTACTGACAGTATCAACTTCAGCTTTGGCTGTTTTCCTTCAAGAAGCACCTGACGGAGTTTAAAAAGAGTTTCATATTCCCTGTGTACATTCATTTGCAACACTCCATAATAGACTAGCAGTCACTGGGCAGGACTCGGACAAACACTGCATTTCACTTTACAGAAATACCCAGTGTGCTGCTCTACACTGAAGGGCAACACTGGCACACAGCAGCCCCAGGAGCAGAGCGTGAGCCTGAATACAACACAGCAGCCTGAGGTCTCAGACTCTGCTAGTTACCAAGACAGCCCATTCCTACAGAGCCTCCTGAAGAGCCGTGTCTGACAGGCCTGTAACACATAACACCTTGGTTGCCAGCCGGAATGTATTCGAAAATTAAAATTTCTCCCTTCTTATACGCAGTTAACAGTCATTGGTTAATAGTAACTATTTCCTAAATTCATCTCACGTGCAGGAGTAGAATTTACCCACAGATTTAAGTAGAGATTTGAAATAATTGAACATATTTTAATTTAACTAAGATTTTATTAAATGTCAGTATGTTTCAAAATCCATCTTAAGACTGGATTTCAAAAGAGGGATTTCATTATACATGGTTGAGGCTTGAAAAAAAATTACTTATTTCCCTCTCCAATGAAAGCACAGCCTCATTTATAATTGACTGCGTATTTCTTCCTTGAAATGAAAGCTAGCTGGCTAATGAAAAAAAATGTAATTTGTATTTATATGATAGTTTTCCGGTATTAAATACACTACTCCTATATAATCTATCATGCTGAGATACAATACATAAATGATTCTGTTGCACTCGATGAAAAAGGAGGGATAAATTTTTAAAAGAAATCAAATATTGACTACACTCTAATTTTATGTAATTAATTAGTAACCAGAGACTACCTACATTTATCAGAACAGCAAAATTCACTTTAGACTATGTTATCCAATTCTTGCTTCAGAGGAATATGATGGTTACCTTTTATTGAAATTGATTGAGATTCCCAGCTGGCATTCCATTCATTAATATAGCTTACTACCTTCCACAGAAATATGACTATTTATGCCAGCTGAGAATCTGACCAAATGAACCCACTTATGTGGACTCATACTCACCAATGCAAGCCATCATTCAACAATATATCTCCTAGAATAAGGGGCTATTATTATGGCTGAAGAAATAAAGATTCTCAGTCAAAGTATCCATTACTGTTAATTGCTCTTTCTAGCCATGTTGGGAAAAAGTCTGGCACTTGAATATGCACATGGAATGAAGAGTGGCTATCGCAGTGTACAGAACTGAGAACAAAGCGGAGCACGTGCTGGAAGAGCCATGAGCAATGCACTGCATTTAATATGGGCAGTTTGGGCACCTCACATGTGTCCAGTTCCATTTCAGAAATGAAAGCATAAGGGTTTCTCAAATAGCTATCAAAAATACCTCCCAGATCTCATGACTTTATTAATACGTGACAATATTGAGCCATTTATCAGCGTGTACTCCTGGTAGCATCTATATAAGTAAACTAGAAATGAGAAACACAGTGAAACAAACAAATAAACGCTTTTAGGGAAATGGCAATTTCTGCCAGGTATATTCCTTCAAAAATTGTTCACATAAAAATGGGAAAAAGATATAAGCTTCATTTTTGTGTTTATAAAGCATGACTTTCACACTTCAGTTAAAGGTGACCTTCCCGTGAAAGACTGGTTCTTTGTCATTTGACTTTTTCCAATTAGTGCCTTCTAAAAGTCTGACTAAGTATGTGCAAGTAATCCAGTTGGCACGTGTGTAAGGCATTCCAGTGTGTTCCCAGATGTTAAACTAGTTTGTTTGCTCAGGTCACTCAGACATAGTCAGCAAGCTAACAATTGAGAACTGCCACTGAGCAAGGGTATGACAGAAGTCCAGTGGGTGTGCTTTCATTTTCATCGGCCATGGAAACACACATCTTAGAATTTTCACTGACATTGTTTCTAAGAAAGCAGAAGGGGAACAAAGGACAATCCCACTCAAAGCTTCAAAAACTTGCCTAGTTTGGTTTTTTAAACCAATCTCAGACTAAAGAAATTCTTGGCAAATGCTCTCATAAATAAATCCTAGGTTTGAATAGGTATTTAACACTTTCTAATGTTAAATCTCTTAGCATTTGCAAGCACAAATGTAAATTTTGTCTCATCTCAATGAGATCAGATGAGTGCATCCACCTATACCAGGTTTTACTCTGCATATGGCAGCCCACGTGCACAAACAGAGATGTCTACCCAGTACTGTATAGGCAGCAGACAGAGCTTTTCATAAGAGCTGCTCAGCAGCTGACATGAGATGCTGCATTATGAAAAGCAGCAAGACCCGCTGCAATCAGTGCAGAAATATTTTTCTAGGGTTCATGCTGCTGCTGCCTTGTCTAACTCACACACTGTCTTACTCCTGCTGAGCTGCCTTCTATCTTGTAAGCTTCCAAATTCATGCTCAGACCTGATGACTTCTATACTGATGACTTCTATAGAACTAACTGAAGGAAAAGCCATTATTCTACATGACTAAGATCAGACCACAAGGATAATAGCACAATTAAGTACTTCTTGGTTGTTAGTTTCATGTAAAGTGCAATATTTATGCCTGATTTCTGCAGTTACCATTATCACTCAAACACAAAAGTGGGTTAAAGAGAACAGTAAAATCAAAAGCCAACTGCTAGTCAATATAAACAGATTAAACTTTCCATTCTTGACTACTCCAACTAATTATTTGCACATAAACCTACACTAAATTTGAATAAAAATTAATAGTCAGAATCTCACAGTAAAAATTTACTGGTACTACATATTTCTGACTAATGGAAACACAAAGTTTGCATGCTTATGTCTACCTTATTTGGCCATGTGTTTCAATCAAGATCTGCCTGCTGTCTGTACATCAGATCAGCCAAAGCATCAACTTCTTCTCTGATTCAAAAACGTAAAAGTGAGTTTTCAAAGTTACTAACACTTTTCTTTAGAGGACAATCTATGCAGTGCCTGCTCAACTTCTTGACTGACATAAAATATTTAAAAATATGGAGTTTTGTAGGAAAATAAAAAAGCTTTTAAAAAGACCAGCTTCTTTTTCAGCTATTTCCTCTGATACTGTTGGTTTCTGTCCAATTGTTATAGTGTTGGTCTACCACCTCCCAAATGCAGTTTGATCAGTTACTTTAGTGCAGTACTTTACCTTCCGTATTTTTTTGGTTTTTTTTTGGTTGTTGATTTAATTTAATACTTTTATATCCATTACTTATACTGACCACATTATTAAGCACCTATGGCACACATGTACTATATCTGCTTTAATTTAAGCTGGAACATGTTAAAAGTATCATCCCTGTTCTGCTGAAAAATGCTGATTAAGTCTGACACTACAACAAAACACTGCCGTGACGACAGAGCAATGCAAATCCAAATAATTCCTGCCACTGAAATACAGCTGAGTGTCACAATGATCTGACAGTCAACAGCTCTAAAATAAAACACTACAATTTCAAACTGGGATGATGTAAGAGTTTAGGGGAACAGTTAATTGCAGAGAGATCATCAAAATGCTTTCCTTCGATGCTCATTTTGATGATTCTTCTCCTGCTAGCAGTTAGATGTTATGTAAGGAGAGGTGAATCTGAAATGCTTCAGATTAGCTACATACACAATAAACAGTTAAGAATTTCCAAAGGCACTACATAAAAAGCTTTATTTCTAATCTTCTGAAGGCAAATGAAGTTTCCTCTACTTCATTCTGCATGTCTTAAGAAATCCTGAGAAAACTGTCCCTTTATGAAACAAGCAAACACATGTATTGTACACAACACTGGAGATCCTGGGAGTTTTGGTCATTCATTTCTTCCCTTGGTATTTACACTATTTTATTAATATTTATTTCTGTGACACTATTTTTTTTTTCCCCCAAATAAAACTGACTAACAAGAGGCAGCAGAAAACTGTACAATTAGAGGAGCAATGTAGGAGTGTGGTAGAAATACGTATGGCTTAGTGAGCACAGTAGTCTGCTTGAAGAAATCACATATAATTTGATACAAATAACAATATCTACTGCAGAGAGGCTGACGAGTGAACTGCATGTGCCTTCATGGAGAAAATTACTTCTGATTGAGGCCACTTGGCAGCGCAGTGTGGGGAAATCTGAACGGCAGCTCCCTAATTTGTAGCAGATTTGCTGATGCTCAAGCACATATTTTTTTCGGACTGTTGATGTATTAAACACCTACAAAAATCTTTCTTAAATAATCAAACAGATGTAAACATGTATTTGTGAATGCAGAAAGATAGCTAGCTATGTGGCAATCTTAACACAACAGAAAACAGATGCTACCTCAACACAAATGTGGATGAGCCACATTTAACAAAAACAAAACAATACAAAAAACAGCACTGTAAGCATTTTAATAACAGGGAAAAATATGAGAACGGAGCACCAAAAAAGAGTTTACATTCACCTAACAAAAGAACATTTTGCTACACTAATAATTCCTCTGACGACAAATTTGAGCATCAGACCAGCTGAGGATGTTAGTTCTCACACAGCAGTGCAGAACTTCAGTTTTACTGCACTCTAACCCTAACAAAATAATTGAAATTCAATAGCACTAAACTAGGGAAGTTCTGTAACCATTTCTCATAGTTGAATACATCAGAATTCTCTGTAAATGAAACCACTTAAATGCATGTTCAAATTAAGCACATGCTTTCCTATTCAGTACTTTGTGCTTAAAATGCTTGTACCCTACTGTGGGAAAATTTCATTGGAATAATTATCTCATAAAAATGTTAAGTGGTTAGTTTCCTTCCCACCTACCAGAATCCTCCTGTGCTCCCAGAGCAGCAACACAAATCAGTGCTCTTAACAAATTAAGAATGCTTCAGAAAGCCTACAATACTTGACAGTGAGTGGCTGGGGAGAGGTTAATGAGGGTAATTAGTAGTAGTAGCATTAAATAATAACAACTCTGATAAATCAGAGAGGCTTGAAATTCACTGGATCGACATCATGCATTTTGCATGTTCTGTGCAATCCATTCAGTATTTCCTTGAAAAACATGCTGCCACACGCAGATTATTCTTAGCTTACTGTAACACCCAGGTATGCAGTGCTCTATGACTACAAACAGAGGGCAAAGCTGCAGAAAAATCAATCCATTTGTTTCCTCTTTCTGCAAGAACATTTTCTTCCAAATACAAACAGCGACATAAGAAAACGATAAGGCAAACACTTCATATTGATTTGTATGCCGAAGACAAGTAAGGACCATTTAAAAAAACATCAGTCAGGAATACTGAGAATAAAGAGGCTTCCATTTATTCCATTTAAAATATGGCAGCAAGACTGACATTTCACAGAAGTTCATACTTCCATACAGGGCTTCTTAGCTTCATTCTCAGGCTTTAATTAACTCTAGAGTTGTTTTCCACTACTGTACTTCCGGAACATCCTAGAGACAAGTTTATCAGCAACCCGAACAATCCCAACAGCAACAGAAACAATCTAACAGCTTCTTTCGAGGAAGAAATTTTTATAAGCCACTACCCAAAATGTCCTCCCAAGCTCTGCTCTGGGAAGCTGCCTTTCTCTTGCATTCAACAGGATTCTTTCAGTGTACAGGCTCAAATATTTCAGATCCACAGTGAAGACATGGGCCAATAAAACAAGGGAGAGGAATATGTGGTGATGGAACCATAACACACTTTCAGTAGGATTGTCAGATACATTCAGTCACTGAGATTTTCAGGAGAAACTCCAGTGGTAGGTACAGAGATGAATTGTAGAAATGGATGCAAACAACAATTCTCCGGATAAGGTAATAAAAGGCAATAAAATGATAATAAAAGTTTTCCTGCTGAACTAGTTGCCCCTTCCCTGCCCCTGCTACATGATTCCACGACTGTCCACTCGTGGCTTTCAGTTGACAGCATTCCCCATTTTCATTGTAAAAATTACTACCTCTCCCTTCTTTCCTGGGAGAACTGAAAATATTTTCCTTATGTAATTTCAGGAAAATTGGAAGGGCCAAGAGAGGTGTCTAAACACACTTCTGTTCAACGTTACATGGCAATACCTCAACTTGACAAACTGACTGCTGCAGGAATAGTTTAAAATACAAGCATGCTGTTGGCAGTAGGTGACTGAAGAACAAACTGGCAGATCAGTTTAGAAAAAAAATGTAAATATACTTCTTAAGAAAGCAAATAACTTGTCAAACCACTCCCACCTTTACATAAATGCTTCTCTCTTTACTGAGTTCTCTATTTAACTTAACTAAGTTATGTTGGTAATTCATGTCACATTTTTTGAGCCATCCTCAAGAGAGGCACCACTACCTGTGCGTGATGAACCTCTCCAGTCTGTTATGTAAATTGGCTGAACTTCAAAAGTTTTTCCCAGATTGGAAGATTGCATCAATTTGTGAACTGTTCATTACATTTTAATTGTGGCATCCAAGCAGAATGAACCATTTCTCACCTTCACACTGGTAGAAACTTTATGAGCATGATTTAACGATGGATTTAATAGAAAAAGGAAAGGAAAAGTGCTGCTCTCTGGACAGTATAAATCCACATCGACCTGATGTAATTGAGCTTAACAGCAAGAATAAAGTATATTTCTGTGGTAAAAAGAAAAAAAAAAATAGAGGTTTTTTTTTTTAAATGCACAAGTTCTTCCTGCAGCCACTCACTTTTAACATAAGTTGCATCAGGGGATCTGGCGAGAAGGAAACATTTTTATTAATTTTCCCCTTATCTATAAGAAGAATGCTGGTTTTTTTTTTTTTTTCATTTACGTTCCTTGCCTGCAGGTAGCAGACCAAGAAAATCATATAGTAGAAATTTTTCCTTTTGATTAATTTCTTTCCATGTGTTATGTTATTTCTTATATATAATTGATTTCAGGTTTCGCTCGTAGCTGTACATCTTTTTTATATCTGCACCTACTGCCTTCCTTCAATCAAGAAAGTTGAAGGAAATTACCTGAATTTTGTTAAGTTTATTAAAAAAAGAGCTCTGTGAATATTTAAATTGAGTTTTGAAATGCTAATACAAGAAAGATATTAGAGAATTTTAATAGTAGGTTCAATTTGACCCACAGACTATTGTAGAAAGGGTCAAATTTTATTCAAATTATTTCTTTACAGCAAAAAATATGAACCCTTTGATTTTATAAAAGTAGATTAATATTCTTCACTGTTTGGTCTTTTGGCACTTCAGTGCATGACAGCATTAACTGTGCTTGTGTATAAACTTTTCAAAGACCTTTGAATGTTCCAGTAATTTGGAACTTCACTTTCATTTATGCTCATCTTTTTTTTCTCTTAGCATTATCCAAGAGTCCACAACAAAACTGACAAGTGCCTATAATCAGTTTGCTTTTTAGAGTTAGACCAGAACATTTCTAATCAATAAAAGGGAAAGGCTGAAATAGCGACCATACAAAACGTGTTTACAGAGGCATCATTTCAAAAAATTGTATGCATGTGCACTATGAACGCCAGAATATCAACTGCATAGAAAAAAAAACCCTTGTACATGGATAATACACTATAAGATTCTTGCAATTAAATGACAGACTTGAGTTTCTAAGCTTGGGCTCATGTCGAAACACAGGGGCATTTACTGTCTCAAGTTGTTTGTTTTTTTCTGCTCAGGTATTTTTTTGCAAGCTTTGCTTGGCTCATTGGAGCCGGGAAAGAGATCCTCATCCTGGAGACGAACCCTGTAGGTTTATCAATTTATAGGCAGAGAGGGAATATGAAGAAACACTAAGTGGTGCATAGTACTGTTGTTACACAAAATGTAATACAGGCAGAGCTAACCATATGATCACACTAATTTACCAACTGAGGAGTGCCATGTTTGCCAAGGAACAGAAATTACTTTGCAACACAAGTGTTATGAAAGACACTTGCAGTACCTTCCCCTCTTTAAACCTTCCCACTTGCAGGCATCAAAGTGTTGCCTTACTATAGAACAGTCAAGGTAGGGATTTTTCCAGGTATGTCTCTAAATGCCATATGAAATACCTTTTTATTCAAAACTAAATGCAGACAGCAACAGTATAGAAGACTTAACAGTTGCAGTTTCTTTCTGGAACTTCAACTGCACGGAATAATGGCCAGTAAAATATATAACAGCAGCTTCACATGGGCAGCGTGACCTCAAAGCTGGTAGCAACAGGGGTACTGACCGCATGTAACTATACTGAAAGAAAACCTGCGCAGTATGTTTTAGTAAAGGATGAAATGGAAGGCTATTTGGGTCTTCTAGTAACAATGTTCTGTCTTCTGAAAAAAACAAAAACAAAAAAAAACTAACTGAAATTCTATCTTGGGAAGTTTGGTGTTTTTGTGGGTTTTTTTTATTGTTTTGCTTTTAGTAATAATTATGTGTTCACATAATTTGGTAAAGTAATGTAAATAATTTATTTGGTTTCACTCTCAGAAAAATTCAGTAACTGAAATATTGAGAACAGAGAAGAGGATGGCCTTTTGCATCATTAATTACCCTTTGTGCAGTCACTGATTCTGGTTTAGCCACTATTTTTCTTTCTAAATATATAAACAAAATAGCCAATTACGTCCAAAACTGTGTACGTTTCACAATTCCTAGATATGCAGGTACTGAATCTCTCTGCAAGTGATGGGCCTCTGTCTTACACATTTTTTGTAAGCTTTGTGGAGGATTTCCTGCAGACTTTTTATGCCCTTGGGAAATCAGACCTTTGCTTCCAGCGATCCTTCACCTAAGGCAAGATCCACAGCCTACCTCAGTCCTTTCATGAATTCCATGATTCCTGATAGATTTAACAGAAAATCTTGAGACAACGGGTAATAAAGTCCTTGTTACAATTGTGCACTAAGATAAGTTCCGTGTCTGCTTTTATTTAATCCATGAAGAGTAAATAAGATAAACTGGCAATGCCTATCTTAATAGCTAAAAAACTAGTGGTTTTTACCATATACTGTTAATGCACCTGGCCTTGAATTGTGAGCAGAGTGAGGGCAAGGTGTCAGAGAAGCAAATTCAGCAAGGCCAATCCTTACTTGGTAAGAGTTTAGCTCACAGTGAAACTGAAATGACTTTTCTGCACTGTGTTTTCACACTGGTAGCTCAGGTAGGAAAGCTTCCCACTACGTCACAGTCCAGGCCTCAACATTGAGGGTTGAGCACTAAAGTGAGAATCAAAGAGCACACACACTCAATGACTACAAACACAGTAAGCTGTGTAAGCTGTTTATCACATATTTCTTTCCACCAGTCCTGACTATTTACTATGCTTTCTTCATTTTTATTTATTTGTTAATAAATATTATACTACAGTTAGAGAGCAAAAAGCAGAAATATTCACTAAAAACTGGAGAAAAAGTCATTGCAAAAAAACTTTCCTGTGGGAAGGAGACTGAAGATGCTGATTCAAACCAGATTTTGGGAACTATTATAACAATTACAAGACAGTTACACTCACAACACATTTCATAATGTACACCCACAATTTGTTGGAAGCGTATTCCTCCTCCTACTGCCCCATTTTGATCACTCATTTACTAACTAAATCAGCAGCACTTACTAAATCAGCAGCACTTACTACCTCAAGATTGACATGGGACTCTTCTTTGTCAGTGCTCAATACAAGCTGGCATCTTGGCCTGACAAGATTGCATGTCCATGTATGCCACAGATCACAACAAAAGAAATCAGGAGGATCAAGTTTTTATAGGTATCTTGTCCCACATAAGAAGAAAGAGTAAGCTTTCTTTAGAAGAGGAAGGCATTTAATCTTAGCTGTCTTTACCTACTGTCGTAACAGCATCAAAGCGAAGGCTCCACAACAGATGCTGTTCCATGTATTTCTGGTTGTGTGAGAGGAGGAAGAAAACAACAGAAGTGACAGGATGAGTACCCTGACTCAAGACCCTGCTAAAATCTCACCAACAACACAGAAGCAGCACAGAATCACAGTGCACCACTTTTCCTGAACAGAATGATAAACTGAAGCCTGCAAAACAAACAGGAGGCTGGGCACAAAGTTTTCAGAGATAGATCTGTGATGGCTGTAGATAACCTCCTACATTAGGAGTAATTTTGCAATGGTTTTTATCAGTAGTTTTCTTAAATGTAACAGAGTGAACAAGGAATTATTCCCGATATGCTTACACAGAAATATTCTCCCTGAAGCATTTTTCCCAGGATTATGCTGTATTTTATTGTTTCTAAACCCATCATTTATTTCTGTATGATCTGTATCTGCTAACTTTTACAAAACAATTCTTGAAACCACTGGCAAGCTACTCTGAAATACTGGAAATGTAATTTGCCCAGCGATATGTGGCTAACATTAGTGCAAATATCATCCAGCTCAAGCCGATTGCTACAGTTAAATAAATATGTATGAAAATAACGTTTAAATTTTCAGTGTTAAAAAAGAGAGAGACAACATGTGGAAAAACAGTTTATGTAAGAAGATGGCTTCTTAATTCTGTCTTTCACTAAAATTATGAGTACCCATATTATAAAAATTTAAATATTCAATAATTTCTCTATGATTCAAGCCTTCTTTTTTTTTTTCCTGTTCAGGTAAAGGCATAAGGAAAAATTCTATTAGATATTTAGAACCTTTTTTAAAGAAACAAATGCAAGAAAAAATACCCTTACATTGTTTTCTAAAAGTAGCTCATTTCAATAATTTTTCTCTTCAATAAAGCAAAACTCCCTTCTTTTACATTTTCCCTGTAGATAAAACATATAAAAACAAAGGTTGCAACAGCGAATCCTTCCCTTCAGACATAGTGAACTGTAATATTAGTAAAGCAGGAGAAGCTTCTTTGTCTACTTTGACCGTCGGGATCTCAAGCGTGTAACAGACTGCCTGAAAGACTAAGGAAGCTTTCTTTCCTCTATAGCCTACAAGTCTACAGTAAAGCACCATGCCCTGAATAGGGCCAATTTTTTCCCTTACATATGCCTGAGACATCTTTAGATCACAAAGCTTTGCAGAGCAATGAAGGACACAGAAGTTCACTCTGTGCCTCCAACTGCAAGAGAATCCAGGCCCTCATTCCCTGCAGTACCTCTCCGTCCATCTCCTGAGCAGTGAGTGACAGGTGCTGGTATTTGCTAATCACTGTCCTCACTCACCTGCTAGAGGGAAAAATGTGATGCAAGTAGGAGCACTTTGAAGCCACTAATGATGCTGCTGCAGTGTATTTAATGGCCAGCATGTTCGCTACGATGAAAGAGGAACCTCACATCAAGTACATTAAGGGATCAGAGGAATACATACTCATTACTCACTGCAATTTTACATCCCCAATTTTAAGACAAAATACTCACATTTTTCCCATAAAGCACAGCCACCCTATACTGCTATGGAAAATGAGGGGTCTTTTCTTCTTCTGTGTAATATTTTCTGTTTTTGTATGTAGCCAAAGATTATTCCTTGTTTGTCTTTCGTTTATAGCTGTGTTTCCTCAGATGGAAATGTGTCTGTCATCATTTGTACGTCATCATGTAATTAAATCAAAAAAGCAGAATAAAGGGTTTTTTTTCAAATTATTTTTTATTTATATATATATATATACAGGTTTTATTTTTAAATTATTGCTTTTTCCCCAGTCTTTTTCAGTAAAAGCAAAACAGAGAATACTGTAGAAAGAGCCCCTGAAAGACAGCCCAAATTTCAATCTCTATTACACAATCAAAGCTAAAGAGCCCGTATGTAGAATTCTCTGCCAAATTGGGTTAGACCTCAGTAAAAAAGTAAGCACACTTAAAATGATCCACCACTCAATGATGTAATTAAAGAAATAACGTAAAAACACAACATATGATATATATATATCAAACAGGAAACAAACAAACAAACAAACAAAACAAAAACCAACCACGCTTAAAGTAACCACTAGTTCTGAAGTAATACCAAAGGAAAGTTCAAATGTTGGGAAAAAGCTACATCAAACTTGATTCTCTTTGTTTAGCATATGAGGATCTTGTTATTTCAGAAATATAATAGTAGTACTTAATAGTATGTAAGAGATACAGAACTCCGTAATTAGTTACTTGTTATTAGAACTTTGAATTTGAAATAACTACAGGGGATTCATTCAGTAATTTTAATCCCATAATGGAGTTTATCAATATCAAGAACAAAACTGAAAGGTTTCAAATTAGAGCTAAATCTTTAGATCAGACTGCAACAGAAATGAATTGTGCATATTTTTAACAGAAACCAAATAATCTGAGAAAAGTCAGGTGGAACTGAAAGACTGCAGACTGTGGCCACGAGCCGCAAAACAAACATGAGCAGTGTCCCTCCAGGACAATGAAACCCCAGCCAGAGAGTCAACAGCCCAACAGTAAAGGAACATTAGTGCACAGTTTGTTTTCTGGGAATATTCAGATCCTATTTTGCTGACTAGATTGTCAGTTATGATTAGTTACAATAATCACAATTGCTGTGGTTTACAATGATGCCCCATAAGGATGAAATGTAGTATTTTTGATTTTCAAAGAAAACAGCATTAGAGCATCTATACTATGTCAATTGAAAATATAATGGGCTACTAACCAGTACATCATCAGCACTGACATTTTACAACCGCCACAAAAAATGTGACTTTCGTCATCACTACTAAGGAAAATATAATACACATGTATCTTACTCCAGGTCTTATACACAGTAGAATGCATTGGAAAATGATGTTTATATGCCATTTATTTTTATGTATCCTTATACATATACACACAAACACCCCAAAATTACAAAAAAAAAAAGAACAACAAACCACAGCACTTAAAGTAAACTGAAAGTGCATATTACAGCATATTTGACTTCTTAGTATCCCAGATCAGTTTGTTTTTTTTTTTTACTGCCTTGATTTCTTACTTGTAGGAATTGCAAGGTTGAACAAAGCACATTGCATTTCCCCTAGAGTTGGCATAACCTGCTTGTTTTCTGACTTAATCACTAATAAATAATTTGAAAACACAAAGTCATTATGTCATTTCCAGACAATGAGCTTTTAAATGGTGCATGTTATGTCCAAGCCCTTTCAGTAAGGAAAAAAAAAAAGTTGTGCTTTTTTTTTTTTTTTTCTCTAGAAACCAGATGGCTGGTAAGTGTTATTATGAGGATATGTAAATCTCAAAGCAATGAGCATCAAATCAAAACAAGAATTCATTCACATCATCTCTTATCATGATTGTTGTTTCGCTGAACCAACGTGTGGAACAATACAACTCCATCAAATTAGGCCACTGGATGCTTCAATGATGATGATGATGATTCAACAATCCAATCTCCACTTCTTCCTTAAGAGTGAATGGGAAGGCTGAAAATATTTTTCACCTACACTTTCAACCTTCCAAATATCTTTCTCTGCATGCCAAACTTAACTAAAGCAATCTTTTTCCACTGATTTGTCTTAGTATGCTCACTTAAAAAGTCCTACTAGCTCCACTACTGTTAGAAATTTTTTCTTGCAGAAAAATTTCCAGTAAACAATTGCATTTATTAAAGACTCCCACCCTATCTGTTTAGGCTATCTGATTTAGAATGACCCTACATGAGCATAGGGGCTAGAGAAGATGACCTCCTGAGGTCCTTTCCAAACTCAACCATTCTGCAGTTCTCTAATCATATCAGGAAATTTCTTATATTTTCTTCTACTATTGAGAGCCAAATATAATAGAATACTCTGCAGTATTCTAGCACTTTCAGCCCAGGCATCAAAGGGAGCTAAAGGTGAAAAAACAAAGTAGAATATTTTTTTATTCCTCCAGAACTATCAAACCAAGAAGCACGTTCTGGCATGATTTTAATTGCATGCTAGACACTAGTAGCACTGAGTTAATAGTTCCAACAGATCCACAAATGTAATCAACACTGACTGTGGTTGGACCATGGAAGGTTTGACTGCACTTTAGACAAGCTTCTCACTCCATCTTCCCTTTAGTTTTACATGGTAAGAACATTTATTGCCTGCCGGAGACCTACTTCAAGCATGGGAAAATTTTGTGGATACTCTTCATCTGTTCTTTATACATGCACAAGCACATTTCTAGACAAACAAAGCTCAGTTTACATACATGTTGCAGCTTATATTACTATGAATTAAGGTTCTCATAACCTTTGCTCCTGCACTCCGTATAACTGCTGAAAGGCAAAGTTGAACTTACATTTCTAACTGAAGTCAATATTCTTACAACAGAAAATATAGAAGACTACTTAACTTCGAAATTTTAGCACAAAATTTAGAGGTACAGTAAGTTTAGTTCACTAAAATACAATGTGGGATTTTGTTTAATGTCACACACTGTATACATAAAAGAAAAATGCTCAAATTAACTGAATTTGGTATCCCTAAATTCAGTCTGAAGGAAGCCAGCTGTATCATGCCAGTGTTGAACTGGAAACATAGAACTGATTCCCTAATATTATGTTATTCTGTCACACTTTGTCCATTTTAGTTGTAAAGATTAAGAAAACGCTTTCACACAGTTTCCTTAAAAAAAATTACTTAATGTAAAAGAAGCAATTATAACATTAAATGAAGTTTTCCTTTTCAGTTTCAATCCATCCCGCTTCTTTAAATTCCTCAAAAAATACTCCTAATATATGAATGCATTTTTAAGATGTTTATTCCTCTAAATACTAACAGCTTTTTGTCGGCACACTTTAAATTACTGCCTTACCAGAAGGTAAGTATTCTTTGAACGTAATCTCTCTTGAATACTATGGTCTAACATATAGAATTATCTTTCTCAAATATTACACTCATCAATACTTTGTTTTATGCACTTATATACTTTCTCATACTAAAAGGAGCAGAACAGATCACAGATTTTTTTTTTTTCATGTGATTTCTGCTTCACTCTGGTTACAGAAGCAGGAGACAGCAAACATTATTTGCAAGTGTCATATCACAGAGAGCTCTGGAAAAGGAAAGGGGAACCATCACACTTGGAGTAGAACAAGCATCCAGGACTAAAGGAGATGTTATCCATTACAGTCAAAACAGACAACCAAGTTGTATTATTAAACACTGTTGATTTCAAGACTGCTTCTAGAAGAAAAGAAAGGAGTCTAAAATCAAAGTGTTAGAAATATCAATAATACTGATCAGCAATTGTTAGTAATACAGAAAGAAATAGTAAAAATGGCTGGTAACTGTGCTTTTCACAAAAGTCTGATGTAATTGTCATGCCATACAGTAACAGAAATTCTTTTGGAAATAATTAGATTTTCAAGATGTACACTTTTTCTAAAAGAGATGAAGCTACTAAAAATACAAGTGTGAAATAGAATAGTCTGCAATAACACCACCCATTACAATATCTTGTTACTGCTGTGCATGAGAATCAAGGAGTGGACCTGTGGTCTTATCTTCACAGCGTGTGGCAAAGAAATAGAAAATATTGAAAGATTTGCCAGTTAAGAAAACCAGACTATGGAACTGAAGTCAGAAGGAGACGGTGATGTTTACTGGCTACTAATTCTGCCTTATGTTCCTCTTCCCTCCCGCTCTTCATCTGTTCATCACTGCCATTCAAATGCCATCGAATACATCAGTTCAATATATTTCAGTTATAAGCATTTGCAGTGGCTTCATATAAGACTGTCCAATGATATTACTGTTGTAATTCTATTAGGCAAAGGATTGTTATCATGTCGCTACCAACATTTAATTGCTAGTTATTTAGCACAAGGCTGTTGGATTTTCTTTCACCATGTACCATTTTGAGAGTTTGCTAAACATCTCAGAAAAAGGAAAACTCAAAAGAGGATTTTTTTTTCTTCATCAATATCCAGGCTTGCAATATCCTTAAAGGGTTATTCTTTTGCCAGTTATGTCTTCAGATGTCCTTCCTGTTTTCTCTGGCAAACAATATAAAATTTCAGGGATGAGTACAACATACTTGTGCCTTCACCAACACAGGTAATACCAGATGAAGGAATCTGTTTATTTTATTGACTTAGAAAACAAGAGAGTGAGTGGGAAAGACTGTGATCTTCTGGATCAGTCTTCAAAAAAATGTGTGCTTTTTTCCTGTCATCAGATCTTCTCATGGTATTCTCTTCCTCACGTACACAACTGTTTTGCAGAATTCCATCACAAAATTCATAAGCCCTTAAGCCTGCAAAGTAAGAACTTTTCAAATCTCATGCTCTGTGGGGCATAGTCAAATGTCAAATATAAACATAAAGATGTTTGTATTTGACAGCTGATTTAAGCTTCAGAGACAAAAACAAGAAGTGAAAGAGCAGATTACTGCTAATCACTGCTATGAAAAGAGAACTTAGGTCTAGACCACACATATTTAAGAGACTTTATAGCATCAAGAACATCACTGGTTAGAACTAAACACATAGTAAATCAAAATTATTTTTAGAATATGTTGATACTGACAAGCTTCTTGAGAGTAAAGATTTTAATTTGAAGATGGGCAATAAGAACCCCTCATTACTAAATAAAAGTGACGTAACAAAAATCAAAGATAAGTAGCAATGAAAAGGTAAAATCAGTGCACACCTACAGTAGTGTTTGTACTTAATTTAGCTATAACTATGATGGGGAATTTAGCAATCTATGATGTGGACACTCCTTGTGGAGCAGCAAATGAACAGTTGGTTTCTTTCCCCACTTTGCACTTATTCTCTAAGGGATCTTTCGAATTACAAAAAAAAAAAAAAAGTAAATTAAATATAAAATATTTCCTATGTCATATAATGATATTTCTTCATGTTGTACTACGTTTTGGGGGTTGTTTTATTACTTTATAGCCACAATTAGTGTTACTCAAGAGAATGGCCTAAGCTGATATTAAGTACCGTACTGAATGTTTACACATTTTCAGTCTCATAAGCTCTCCTTATGAATTGGGAATCATTTAAATAACTCTGGAGATACTAAAGCAAGCTGTAAAATACATATCACAGTACTATCACCTCAAATTCATCACAAAGGTGAGATGGAGAATATTATTTGCTGCAAACAGAAGCGTGGCTTTTAGTCGGTAAGTTTTATTGCTAATGGTTCAAAGTAAGACCTGGATTCTTTGGGACCACAGGATTAAAACCCAAAACCAAAGTAATAACGAAGAAAAAAACCCACACACTCCATGAAGCTCAAGTCCTTCATTTTCAAAGGTATATACATTGAACCTGATATAGATTACCTTACAAACAGGAATTTGGGCACCTGGATGATGTCTATTCCTATACTTTGGTGGCTTTTCTGCTCTGCACCACAAGTGCTTATCTTTGGTGGTGCACACATATATGACGAGATATCTACTGAAAAGTCAACTTAATTTGAGATTTCACAAGGTAAAAAGCAGTGTCTTCAATGAAAAAAGTGCAAAACTTACACATTTATTATGCTGATGTATATTCTACTTAATCTATTCATATATGCTTATTATATAACCAACATGCTAACAAATGACAATCGAGATTATGTAAGAGGTTGAATTCAGACAAGACAGAGCAAGACCATATTGTGCTACAATATAGCTACTGCAGCTACTTCCAAGGAAATCTGACTTTCAGTATAGCTGTTTTCAGATCCGAACAGATCAGAATAGATTAGAATTCATAATCCATCAAATACGATCATAAACCTGGTCACAAAGGCCAATACATTTCATTCCCACGTTTTTAATTTTGTTGGTTTTTTTTTTTTTTCCTTAACATAATTAATATCATTAAGCAGAGACTTTTTAATAAACTCAGAAGATTCAACTGGTATCTAATTTCTATTCAAATTACTGTTCAGTGCCAGTCATTCTGAACATATCTCTGTCTTGTTTCTCAAATGATATAAAATGCACTTTTCAATCTGCTTTTATAATTAGACTTCACTGGGATTGGACATTCGATGGGAAACTCTAGTCTTTAATCCATAATCTACAGAAACAATGAAGTAGCTATCAAGAAAGATTCATAAACACAAAATTCAATACCTGATATTACAATAGTCTCCTACACAACATCCATAGTTACTATTTACCTAAACAAAATAGTTTTTCTTTTAATTTTTAATCATCAACCAAATGTTTATTTTTAAATACAGTAATTTGAAATTACTTTCCTTAATTCGATTTGCTATTACACGAATCTTCCACTAGATATTACAATTTAAAGCCCATATTCACTTCTGTGAAAAACATACAGAAAATTCTACCTGTGGACCTGGGTTGGTCATTACCTAAATATCTAACAGACTTATTTACTTCCTCATCCAAACAGCTGCAGTTTGTAGCTCAAGACTGAAGCTTGTACGCACAGTACAGACATTCATCTAAATTCAAATCTAAGATGTAAGCCAAGTTTCTGTTTTTCAAGGCTCCATTTCAAAGTATAGGTCTCACTTCTGGGAACCTGATGTGTTACTGAAGTGGTAACTAGTGATGCTAGGATTTCACTTTTAAATAGCATTTTTCCTTATTTGCATTATTACATAATTCTTTGCAGCTGCAGTAATTCAGAAATGTATTCCTGTTTTACTACATGAAAACATTATCTCCATTATTTTTCACTGAAATTCTACCTAATCTTAAATATATATTCTTATATATTCTGTATTCATTCTTCATCTGTAGTAGCAGTAAAGAATAAGGTTTCTCATAAAGGGACACTGGAGGAGTCTATTCTCTGCTATCACACCTATTAATTTCTTTCAAGACTAGAGAATTTTAAAGATAATGAAAAGACAAGATATAAAATCACTGAATACTGTATATTTATTGTTTACTGCAATATATTTCAGTGTATGATTTCAGGAGTCAGAACACCTACTCTAAATTCTGAAATGTTGCAATGTTTTATTGAAACACTAAATGTTCACTGAAATACTTCCATCATAATTTCCCTTCCTTGAAATGTAATCATTCCCTACAGTAAGCTAACTAACTAGTCCCAGACAGAAGCATACAACATGCTACAGTTTTGAAAAAACAGCTGCATCTTACAGATCAGTTCTACATGACCTTACAGAGCTAAAGGAGAATTCTTGGTGTAGTTTTTAAGTATGATTGATCCAAAGCTCATCGGATTTAATATTAAGGTCTTGAGAGACATAGAAAGGCAGTGTTCTCAGAGCTACTCTTACGCAGAAGAGCTGTGGCTGTGCTCTTTGGATTACTGCAATTCTATCTGTTTATCTTTAAGCGCAAGATGGATGTACAATTTGATGACAAGACATTAGAAAGCATCATGAAGACATTACTACTGAGTGTGCTCCAGTGGGTACAACATACACTACTGAGATACTACAAATATGATTTAAGGATAAGATATTGCCAAGGGAAATCATTTACTGAAGGCAGATAAACAACGCATGAAGTGTAAAACTAGATATAAGACAGTTAGCTCTGTAGAAGAGCAGAAAGTCTAGTGATGTAAAACAATGCCTCAGTTTCAGTGATCACATTTCAAAAAAATAAAAAATGATTCAAGGGTGACCAAATTTTTACCAAGATTGGAAGCGTCACGAGATACCGGGGGCCTGCATGTTGATCAAGGACAGACACATTCCTCTAAGAACTACACTCACGTCTCTCAAAACATGTGAAGGACAGTGTGGGGAGCCTGACTTAAGCCTCGTGACACCTCCACTGAGCGCAAAGTGTTGTTGTGCTCCTTCCCAGGTACCCCTGGCTTTCTCCAATCTAACTTTGATAAATAATTGATCACCATCTGAAGAAGACAAGTCTCCCTGCAGTCTGGAAGTTGGGAAGGGAACTAAAATATTTGACAGAGGCACTCGGAGTAACCTGCTGAGATGGACACCCACATTTTTAAAACTCTGACACCTATATCTGGCATCTGCAGTGAACAGTCTAAATTTTCTTCAGTCTTTACATGGAACTACCTACTGATAATACTTGCACAACAATGTAAATGCTGCAAATGATTTAAAACAATTAAAAGAAAAAGAATGAGGTACAATCTGTAGGAAACTTGGCAGGCGCAGAACATTCTGAAAGGCTTCATAGAAGGAACATTTCTGGAGTGGTATCTGTGCTTGTAACCTTTCTGCAAACAACTCTTTTGCTATCTAAGTGATGTTTCACTTCAGAAAGAGTCCTTACCACTCACAAAGTCACACAGCAAGTTCTGATCAAATAATGCTTTTAAGTACTTTGACACTGGATGACATATTAGAGAAATGCAAAGAGTTGCTCTTAATTTCCAGTTTCAGCTATAAAATATTTCATAATAGGAACAAAGCACACTAAAAGCTATAAACTATAATGAAATTAGAAAAATGGACATTGTTCAACTATATGTTCATTCACCAATCTCAGAAATGGTAAGTAGAGTGTATTTATGGCTGGATAGTATTTCCTGAAGTTTTGAAGTGTCCACTGAATTACGTATCTGATTTATCCTGCAAACACTCATACTTAGTGCAATCAGATATAAGTATTTCCAGTGACTTCAGATGTTCTTGATAGGTTTTTTGATTACATCACAGTAAGAAAAAAATCAGGCTGACCATCAGGAATGTTATCAACTAATAATAAGATCACATCATAATGAAACACATATTCCTGGCTGATTATTCAGCAATCCTGGGATCAGTAAGTTTCACTTCTTCAAAGTGTTGTTCAACAGAGTTTGCCTGATGGGAAGATACAATTGTTTTAACCATTTTTCTTCAATTAAGAATAAAGGCAGGTTTTTCATAATCACTGTCCCACCATTAATATTACAGCTCTTCATTATCTCTCCTCACAGAGCAGTTTTTAAATATCCTAAAGAAAATTATAATTCATTCATGAAAGTGAAAAGCAGAACAAACATCATGGGAACTGGACACAGCTTTCAAGATCGGTGTGTAAAGGCATTTCAGCTTCTGTGACAGGACAGGAATCACTACTTCGGACTACAAGCATTTGCCCCTTGTCTCTACTGAGCTTCACGATTAGGCCCACAGCTTCTTGTTAAATTCTAAAAGTGAAGGGCCATAATCAGCAATAAAGCCTGTCTACAAGTGCTGTCAGAGAAAGCAGTCAGGTACTAGCCCTCCAGGTCATTTGTATTTGATAGGCAAGCCCTGCAACATCAACCTATGGAAATGTACTGCCTGTCACAAAGTACTTGCTAATCAACTAAGTTACAATTAAGCCAGGAACAGAAGCTGTAGCTACTCCAAATTCCAACCTCTGGACTTTTTCTGAAGCTTTGCTTTAAGAAAAACTGATCAAACTCCTGTATTATCACTACAGTATCACTACATAAAACTATGGCAACAGATTATGCAGTTTACAGTTACTTTTTTTTTCATTGATTTTCATCATAAAGCAGTAATTTTAGTATCTTGTAGTCTGATAAGCTAATATTTAACTATTATTCTGTTATCTGCAGATTAGAATTTTTATCACCAGATAGCAAAATATATAATATATATTAAGGAAAACAGGTTTTGAATTTATTTTTGAAGTAAACAATCTGTGTGCCTCAATTTTGAACTTACTAGACAGGCATAGAAACAGTGGGAGAAGACTTCCCTCCCTGTCTGCAAATTTATGTACTGAGCACAAGGTAGAATTGTTATCCACTGCAAGTCTCATCACAGAGCAGAAAAACATCTCATTAATAAAACATCATGGTGCCAAAACCTCACTTTTTCTAGTCTTTACCAATAAAAATACTACTTACTGGATATAATTATCCTCCCCAAAAATGACTGCATGCAAATCTACCCAATTCCCATTTTCTAGGTACATTGTTTTATTCTGCTTTGTTGTGACTTTATTTTGTTTTGTTTTGTCTGAAAACTTATAAATCTTCTATATACAGATCAAAACATAGTAGATGTAACCTAAGTGTTTAAACTGAGAGTTTAAAACATACAAGGAGACTGAAAAGCAATATTTTCTTTACATCTCCTTTAATTTTAAAATAAAAATCCAGATTTTCAACTGGAAATAGTACGGAATATCCCTACCTTTAACATGGGGAATTAACTAATCCATCTGCTTTAAAAGAGAATATACTGATGTTACTGAGAATCCCAAACAGGAGATTCTGGTCACCAAACATATTCTTCCACACAATCTTTAAGCAACATTATTTTTCATCTAATAAATAATCTGCATGCAACTTCCAGCCTACACTTTGTTCTCAGTCTTCCACTTTAAAGATGAAAGTAACTCTCTTCCACAAATGATTCAAAATACACAGCATCTTTTATCCTAATAAAACAGAATACACCACAATGTGAAATTGACAAGCAAATATGATTCCTGTACAACAGCAGATCTTTCTAACCATAAAATACAGAGAAAGAAAAATTTTGAATGGGAGTGACATGTGAAAAAGAAGGTAGAAACTATTTAGAATTCAGATAAGATCAATCTACTGGAGTTACTACTTGCCTGTCCAATCAAAAGGTATCTGGCTACCTTTAAAATGTATTTGATGATGACCTTAATTTTCCTTTTATAAAAGATGTGCCATTAACATGAACATGGAATAATCTGCATGATAACCATCTTACAATACATTTTTGGCTTTAGTATTTTTGGTTAAATTTCAAATACTCTAAAGAAAGGGTCAAACAAAAGAGAAGAGTCTGCAAAGATAAATTTGTGAAAGCTTCTACAGTCATGCTAGGCTGCTAGCAAAAGAAAAGCAAGTAAATAAGTTACTAAGTTTGGATTTACTGCTGAAAATCAGTTTAGGTCACTAGCAATCTGTGAGAATGGAATCTAAATCAAAACTACAACTATTCTACTAAACACAGACCAGGGAGAAGTGGTCCAAGAACACTAGATCTACAGTCACTGACACTGCTGAACTGCAATTGCACTTCCTGACCGTTTTGATCACTCCAACTAACTCTCCTTAGGACAAAATTAATTCAACCATAAGAAACATGGTCACAAGCTAGTCAGTTCTTTTGGACTTCAGTTTCATAGCTAAGCCCCTGACTTTTAAACTAATTACACCTAGCTGCTGAGATTTGTAAGTCCTAACAAGCGGTGTTAAAGGCATCTGTCAGCATCTGGACAGAAAGTCAAATTCAAGCACAAAAGATACAGATCAAAAACGAAATCCAGGGCAATTGTGGCACTTCCACAGCATTTGGACTCTGACATTGAAAATAATGACCCTCAACATTTCTGCCAAGCATTCCGAACTCCTTAAAATTGTAATAACATCAGTCTATTCTCTGTTGTTTTTTTTTTCTTTTGCACATTCTGAGGACTGCCTCCATCTTGACATGGATGAATAGATAATCTCTTTTGACTAAGAATTATGACTTCTTAGCCAAATATTCCACCAGAGAAATAGCCTAACCTGAGTACACCTAGTGTAATTGACAGCAAATCTTGGAAACATACAGTTGTCATAGCCAGAACCACAAGATAAAAACATTTTGCCCAACACATTTTCATTTTGCCCAATTATGAAATGGTACATTGGAATAAATGCTACTGCCAAAGTAAGACAGAAATGAAATGTATGACCACCTAAAACAAAAACAAACATATCTTACGTCTCACACTGTCCTATAAAGTAGGGAATAATATTTAGTACAGAGGCATCTCTACCATCTAGCAGATGAATACTTTTCTGCAACAAAAAGTCTGCAGGTTTGTACCTTTTAGGAGGAGAAAGGGTTTTCTGTGTTCTAAGTATAATTGCTGTTAGCTATTTATACTTGTTTATTCACCAATTACCTAATTAATCATCTGGGTGACTATTTAAGAAAACTCAGTGTGTAAACTCTTATGTTACTGACACACTGTTCTACATACTATACAGCCCTATGTTGTGTTGATTGTTGTGAAATGCATTCTAAACAGTAGAATTCTCCACTGCCTCTGGGGAGCCCAAATTTCAGAAGAATATTTAATGCTGTTTGTGGCTACTAACATCATAGGATGTCTACCTTCCATTCTTTTAAGGGTATGTTTAAAAATAACCCAGTGACATCATGAATCCCTTTCTGACTTATTTTAAAGCCTTCGGGTACATGACCTTGAGTACAAGCAAGAGAGGATCTTCCATTGAGTTCTGATGGATATAACCATTTAGGCACTACTCATGTCTTTGGAACTTTGTCACCGCATAGAATGGCTGCTGAGGGAAATGTACTGAAGTACTGAGACCTTTTGTTCCTAAAATGCGTTCAATTTCACTTCTTTTAAAAACATCAACTTCTTTCTAATTTACGAAGTGTGTATATATTCAATTTCCTTTGAATTTTTTTCCCATTTAAAATTTTTGAGGACTTTGTTTTATATTTTGTATTCATTTTATCAATTTGATTTTATTTTCTTATGTAGAGCCTCAAGGTTTTTGACAGTAATGAAAGGTGCTACATAAATAAAATAAATTCCTTTTTGCACTTAAATTCAAAAAAGAGAAGATCAAGAGTACCACTCCTTTGAAATCGGATATTCTGCACTCTGTATAACTCTTCCTTTAGAATGTGTGTATATACATATTACACTGTATTTCTGTATGTTATGTTAATGTGATTTAAATATGTATATTTCCAAAAAGGCTAGAAGAGCTTTCATGTGCCTTTTAACATCTGTGGAGAGGCAACATGAATATCTTCACTAGACACTAAAATAAACAGAAACATTGCACTACAATAGCAATAAATGAAAAATATTTTAGAATATTAAAAGCACTACCATTTCACCATTTATATTTACCTCTTTTCAGAGATTACATTTCAGTTTTGTTTAGTAGTGTTTTCTCTTTTATACCTAAATATTACAAAAAGGTATAAATAATTTTAAAGTGGGGAAGGTTAATGATAGTTTTCAGAAATTATATGTAGCATTACATACTACCAGTACCCAAATATCCTTATTTCTGTTCTAAAATATATGCTCAACTATTACATAAAAGATGAATTCATATTGCTTAATTACAAGCATCTAAAGGTCAGCTGTCTAATATAACCCACTTTCTTTTGGATACTACCAATTAATTTTAACAACTACATTATAGGGGCAGAGTTCAGATCCCAGAGAGTGCCCAAAACCACTACTGTTAAGGAAAGCTTAGACAGCTGGCTAATTCTGTACTTCTTAAATGGTTAACATTAGGTAAGACCACTTGCTTCCCTAAAAAGCCTTACTAACTTGGTTATATAAAACTGCTCTTCAGACATTCAGATTCCTCATTCAGAGAGCTTTGAAGAAAATGACCAAAGCACATGCAGGTATATACTCTATAGGAGCATCTTTTCTCTCCCTTGGACAAAAATACTGTAATAACTATAGTAATAAAGTTATTTTGAGTTACATTTTTAGTTACAGCTTAGGAATGACATTTGAGAAGCGATACCAACTGTATATAGAACTGAATAAAATGAACTGCAGTTTCCCCCAACAATTCTCCTGTCATTCCATTACGTTATATTGCATTTCCTTCAGCTACATGCAGACTGCGCCACTTCCTTAAGGAGGCTCTTTTTGTCCCTTTACTTGTGTCAGTTCCCCATTCTTTATGCATACATAAAAATTTTCTGATTGCTTTTGTGCATTCATAGAAATTTCTAAAGAAAAACGAGGCTAAGGTGAAATGGCTGAATTTACACAGAAGAGATAACTATTACTGTAAAATCTTTCCAATCATTCCTCAGCTTTCTGGATTCTCACAAATTCATTAAATGGTTACTGCAAATCAAACCTGCACATTTATCAATGCTTAAGATAAACTATATTTGTTTTTGTGAAACAGGATTTTTAGGATAATAAATATTGAGTCCCCGTGCCTGAGAATTTTAATTTTAACTACTAAACAGTAGTAGTTATTAGAATTTATAAAAATATTACACCTAAGGTGATACCACATATAACATTTCTTCCAGACACCTTCCCCTGCCCCCTTGGATTTCTGCTCATAAATTAAGCACAAAAATCACGTAATTATTTGTTATGCATCTTACTCCTTATTGCTATAAATCATTTATTAAATTGTCCTATTTATTGGCTTACTAATTACTGCTTGTCTGAATTCCATTAGCACCCTTTCCTCCTCCCACTCTAAAGTAGAGAAGTCATTCTTCCAAACAGTTTGTGCCATAAATTTAAAATGCAACACGAAGCCTATTTAACAAAAGGATAAGAAGTTATTTTATAAGTAATTGTTTCAGTATTTTTTCTCATCATTTTTCTTTAATTATGTAAGAACACACGACCCTCATAATGAAACACAGGAAGGACAGATACATCACTTAAAACTTCAGACACAAAATCGACATTCGGAAGAAAAGCAGTAGAAATATGAAACACTGCATTAAAGTAGTTGAGCTCACTTTTATGTGAAAGAAAAATTGAAATATTTTGTCCCTTAATTTGAGAATATTCTTAGATTTACAAGACTGTAATTGCAAATCTCTCTCAAACTAGCCAAAACATTTCTAAAATGAGAAACTTGCACTGCAGAGAAGTGGAGGCAATTATGCTACAGTCATAATGCTAAAATGTCATCACATAATGACATTTCAGTGGCACATCAATGCAATTTTTATACCTTTGAGTAAAAATTAAGTATCTAAAATAAATTATCTTCAACTTCCTGCAGTCAAAGTAGTAAAAATTTTATTGTCTTGTTTATATCTCTGCAAATTATCGTGATTTCCCTGCGCATCAAAGCAAATAGTATGAATTTCACTAATGAAGTGATCAGGAACACTTCGACTCAAATTATGTCCACACTATTAAAGGACCAAGTATGTATTTCAAATATATGCTTCTTGAGACTCTGACTGATTCCCCTATAGTGTTAGATTCGTTTATGTTATCCCGTTACTAAAAAGTAATCAAATGTAGCATGAGTAAATTGCTATACTGCTAGAATGATTTGATCACATTTTCTATACAAGTCAAACATGATAAGGCAATGGAATTTTATTTAAATTTTAAAAGGAAATAAATAAAAGACAATTAGTATGGTAATGGTGTCTAATGGTGTCCTATCTTTCCACAGGAAATACTTAAAGAATATAATTTCTCCCACAACTCTGAGCCTGAACCTGTATTTTTCACTCATGAATAAATAAATAATTCAGAATATTTTTAAGAAAATTATCCACAAAAAGTTTTCTTCTATTAGTTTATACATATGTAAAGAGGCTCTAAGGCACATAAGAAAAAAAAAATACTGCAGCTGTATCTCTTACAAAACTCTCCTTCAAGACTGATAACATTCAGCCTTTTGCAGTACTAGTATAAACAATGAGCAACCAATATATTTGCTATACCAATCACATCTCACTACCTACTCCTTTAAACAAAGCAGAGCATATTTCTTAAGTATCACAAAGTGATTTCATCCTAAAACAGCTGTCTAGCTGTGTAGCATTATTATCTCCTTATGCCAACACCAGCAGCCTTCGTTCCCAGATGAGGCTATACCACCCTTCTGCTTGTTGTTACAGTCACCCTGCCTTCATTGTTGGATTTGCAAATGTATTTGTGCAGCCATCAGGTGAACTACATAAAGAAATTGATTTGAATTAAAACTCTCCACTCTTTGTAGTTGAACAAAAGTGGCCATCACTTGGATCAGTTCTTTCCACCAGTTCACTTTACGGACAGAAACATTTGCGCTGCACGTGGAATGACAGTCAAAAGAGAGATGATCACTTTATCAGTAGCATGTCAGTTTAAAGTAACCATTGAAGTAGGATGCAAAGTTGAAAGAACGAATGCCCCCCCAAATAATTTTTTCCATTCCTATAGAGGAGCCTAAACAATTATCTTGACTGCCAAAGTATTTGATAGCTAGACTCCCACAATAAGCGTTCCTTGATCATCTATCTATTTAACTGAATATGACATGAATCTTCCATTTACAAGCATGTGTTTGAATATATTTCCACCATATTTTTTTATTTTTAAATGTGACTAGTAGCAGTATCTTCATTTTTTTTTTTTTTAATTAAAACAGACTACTAAAAAAACCACACACAAATGCGTGAATTTCAATAAGAAATTACTTTTTCACTTCCTTCTTCCTTTAAGCGATGCCATGAAGAAATTTTAAAGGGCAGTGCTGCAGTTATAGAAAGCAGCTAGAACTGTTAATAATCATTTAAATACCTTATTTTAAATGTTTCCTAAAAATGCATATTTGGTCAACTGAGTACAAACAAAAGTTTAGTTAACAATAGCTGGACCACTAGGTTTAAGGGGGAACTGTTACTAGTATAAAATTCAGTGGGAGTCCATTTACTAGAAGTATCCCTTAGAAGTCAGTATGTCTCAATGTTTTCATCGATGCTCTGAACAGGACAGAATGCAAACTTGCAAATGGCATCAAATTGGTAGGCACTGTTGAGACACACTTCAGGGCAACCTGAAAGAGCGGGTTTTCAAGAAACATCATGAAGTTGATAAGGCAAAAATGAAAGTCTGCATTTGAACAAATTGATCTCACGCACCAGTAAAAGCTGGGGACAATTTACTGAAAAACAGTTTTGCTAAAAAGTATTCCGAGTTCTTGCTGGACGAGGAGAGCATTAAACTTCAGCGCACCACTGCAACATGAAGGCCAGACATATCCCAGGATGTGAGCAAGAGCCTAGCCAGTAGGCTAAAAGAAGTGGTTATTCTGTTCTGTTAGTAATGATAATAATGCATCGGAAGTACTATGTCCAGTCTGGGGCTCCCCAGTACAAGTGGGATGTACACATATCGAAGCGGGTTTTACATAGACCTACAACACTGCCTGGAAGACAGAGCAAAGAAAGGTCAAGCAACCAGAAATGTTCAAATTTAGAATGAGTTTTTTTCCTGAAGTCTTCAAATATCAAACTGAGTGATATAAGAGGAAACAAAGCCACATTTCTCAGTAAAGTTCCTAGCAGAATAGGACAGGAAGCAATGGACACAGCAAACAAAATTTTGTTTAAATACTAGGGAAAAGCTGACATTGGAAAGCAGTCAATCTGCAGAACTGATTACACACAGAGGTTGCAGAATCTCCACCCTTGGAGATATTGAAAACTTAACTGGGAACCTGACTGAAACTGGTTCTGATCTGAGCAGGAAGTGGGACTAGATGACCTGTGAAGGTTCCTTCAAACAGAAAACGTTCTGTGATTGTATGTTTTCCTCTCAGTTCAAAAGTAATTGTGAAAAATAATCAACTTGGCCAGTTATGAGTTACACATTCTTGAAGGGTATTTCAGGTACAATAAAAGGATTCTGTTGGTTTTTTTTTTCTTAACATTATGGCCCTGTTTCATACTGGTATAAATCATCACCTGCCCACTGAAGTAACTGGGGCACCTTAAACTAACAGTTGATTAGATCTCAAACTTCAGAAAAGTATTGGAACTTTTGTTTTATATGCAGGGTTTTTGTTTGTTTCTACAGTATGCATTCTGCCATCAATTTAAAAGCATAATTAATGTGTAATTTCTTCCACTGCCTGAATTTGCTTAAATAGGACAGATTTAAAATCCAGAAGTAAATTTCAAATCTCTGCTTAAAATCAACACAGATGTTGAGGAAATATCTGGGAGAAACAGATACATCTTCTGTCCTAAAGAACTTACCTCAAACTCATTCCATTATATGCACACAGATGTTCAGACATCATACACAGCACTTTTTTTCGCTTAAAATACAATGGTAAATCAGCCAACGAACTTCATCACTTCTACATTAATTGTAAAGGCATGCAGATAACTTTGCTAACACGTAAGTATCATGGCAAACATACCTGGTTTCATCTTTGCGTTATTTCATATTCTAATGGCACTGGGAAATTAGTAAGAGAAACAGGAGGAAAATATTATTAACATCCACAGAGCTGCTCAGCTGCTTTGCTTTCCTTTACCAAAACTTCACACGATGGAGAGGGCAAGATTAATGCTCAGAGTATGGATATCATTTTAAAGCTATTCAAATACGGAGAAGCTAAATGATCATACCTCAGCTGTACAAGCCTATTGCAACTCATGTTTCTCTTACCAAATAAACCAGGTTTAAAACAGTGCAGACTGCAGTTTTGATAACATCTGCTACAACAAATACCAAAAAAAAAAAAAAAAAAGTGTGAAGTCTGATGAATGTTTAAACAGAACATTTTTTATGGATCAGCTAAATCTTTTCTGCTTTTTAATTAAAAGTAAAGAAAATGGAACTTAATTATCCTGTAAAGATTAGCTTGTGGGCATCTTCCTGTAAATTACTTCTAATTGAAAGCAAATTGTCAAGTGACATTCAAAGTACTGTCCTTTAAAACACAGCTGTTCCATTGCTGATTTCAGTACATTACACTGCTTCCTTGTTACAGTAAGGCATATTTGAATATTTAAACAATTTGACTGGTTTTGTATGGATTTCCATTTCACGTATCTTGATCACATTCCCTCCTCCAAAAATTATAAGAAATATTAGCTACTTTATTGAATCAATTAATTTTTCTTTGCCTTTCATTCTGAAGTTTATCAACCACTGATGAGTACACAGCATGGGTAACCAACCAGTGCCAGCTGGTAGCCTGCTACCTACCCTGCCAGGATCCAATTTAATAGCAAAAGCACTGTAAATACTGTGGGGAAAAAAAAAAATCCAGCAGTCTTACAGTACCAACTACAAACTGAAAATTTTCTCTGTATCTTACATTTTAAACTTTACGTCTTCCAATTTTTATAAATTCTTGAGAAAATATTTGATATATTTTCATAGTAGATCATTAATCCTTATAGATCAAGATAAAACCATAAAACACTAATATGAGTATATCAAAACTATCAAATATATTTAGTAAACCTCTTAAATGTAGCTTCTCATTTCAGTTGGATCTGCAACCTCAACCCAAAAATCTGTTACTGTCTTTTATTAAATCTTCCTTGAGACTGCAAGATTTCATTTGGAAGGATTAGATTTCAGCCTTCTCCTTGCACATGTGCTTATCTTTTACACCAAAAAAAAAAAAAAAAAAAAAAAAAAAAAAAAAAAAAAAAAAAAAAGTCATTTTATCCTATAACTATAAACAAAGCCATGAAGAAACAGAGGTGAATTTCACATTTCTATAAAAAATATAATAACGTTTGGTATTTCTAGTGTGATCCTCTCACCTCTACAAACTTTATTTCCTCCAAAATTCTGAATTTACACACTTTTCTGTATTAGTGAAGATAGATTATTAAATCTTTGACATGAAAAGCATACTGCTTTTACGGGACTGGGCTGAAAAGCATGCCTACACTGGAAGAGAAGTGCTTTGGACACTTTCGTTAGACAGCAACAAATATGACTTGCATATTAAAGCTGTAATACAGGACCAGTTTTTCCAATAAAACGCCAGTCTTCAGTCTCCAAATGTAGGGGAGGATGAGCCAGGAGGGACTTCTCAAGGTATTAAGTTGTTCTCAGAACCAGCTGCAAAGGCAGCTTACTCATTTAGTAGTGAAATGGTGGTACCACTGGGAATCTATTGCCATCTCCTTCTTGTGAACTGCTCTTCTCTTCAGAATATCTTGTGGCTTTCAGCCAAATTAAGAATTGTATGTGCTTCAAATTACGCATAGCAGAAAGGTATGCACTGGTTTGCTAGATTAGAAAGGTGTACATAAACAAACACAATATCAACACTCCATCTGGGGAAACTTTAGTAAAGCTGTAACCATTAATCAAAAACTAACATGTAAGAAACATGTTATGTGCAAGAAAGAAAACGTGTAAGTGCAATTTTAATTAGATGCTTAATTTTAGTTTCTTTAGCTCCCTGTCATGGTCATTGTGTATCTGAGCAACTCAGTTGTTAAAAAAAAAAAAAAAAGGTACAAAACCACACCAACTAATCTGTGTTGTATCTTGGCTTATACATTCCCCAGATGTAAAGTGGTGGATTTCTTTCCTCCACATCATAAACAGAGATTATATAGGAAGGGAAGACATCTTGCATTGCATTCTAAAGGTAATGAAATAAGTGGTTATGCATATTTATTTTGGAAACAAAACAACAGGAAGATTATATTATATCCTGCAATAAATAAACTTAAGCCCCTAAAACATAACATCAATTTCATTACTGAAAGTAGTGGTTTTCAATCACATCTGCAGATTACACTGGAAGACAAACCTGCAGGACCAGATGTTGGTGTCAGTCAAAAGAATGAAGACAGTGTCCTCACACTGCAGCAGTCACCTAGCACTGAGGAACCACTGAAGATTCCTGTTCAGTGAGGTTATATTTCAAAATCTAAGACATAGAAAAGTAGACCAACAGTGGTTATTTGCAATGTTTCCTAGATCTTAATCAAAAATAATGAATAATGCTAGTCATCCATTAATAACATTAGTGAAATTAAAAGACTAAGAGAGCTAGGTTTTTTTGTTTTGTTTTTTGCTTGTTTGTTTGTTTTTCCCAGCAGTGTAAATAGTAAGGCTCTTCTCTGCTTTGAAGCTTGAAAGAAATAGCTTGAAAGATATCAGGATATGGCTCAGCAGTCTCATCAATACTTTCTGTGTCTATTCTCACTACAATATTTCCTTTTTTTTCCCCATTTTCAATGCGATAATCAGACCAGCACATCCAGTGCAGTGCAGTGCAGTGACAGCACAGATAGGGGGAAGCAGAAGCTGAACTTTCTGTCTACTGCAAATAATCTTCTTTTTAGGTGTTTTAATTTAAAAATATCTCATTGGCTGCTGAAGTAATATTCTGCATAATCCTTTGGCAAGACATCTAGAAATTACTTTTGTTCTGACATCTATCATAAAAAGAAGACAGGAGACTGATAATGCATGTTAAAGGAACAGAGGACCTTGTAAGTTCAAAGACAGGTCCTCTAGGAGCCCTTCCATAAGTGATATTAAAGCAAAACCTATGACTAAAACAAAAAATGCAAATAAACAAAATCCACAAATACTAATGGGCATGTCACTAAACAACAAGCTAATCTTGGTCGATAAGGAGATTTAAGCATAAACAAAGCAAACATACAAAACACACACTAATCAATCAAACATGGGGGAGCATTAATAGGAGATTCTCAAAACATGTGCAACCACTGGTCAAAAGTAGCAAAAGGTGCTTGATTAGCTGAATTAATTTTGAAAATCCTTGAGGAGCTTCCTTTAAAATAAATAAATAAAATACAATTAACATGGAACTCAAATTTCATTTATTTGTGACACGACAGACATGCCATACCATTACTATTTAAACTTTCCCTAAGGGATGCTCCATCATTTTTCCTCTCATGGAAAAAATAATTATTTTACAAGATTTTAAGCAAAATTCAAATTTTAGGCTATAGACTCATAAGACAGTTCATTTACATGTAAACCACGTGCACTAACAAAAATTAATTTACTTGTTATTTTGTCATTATAAACACAGCCAACAGTAAATCACACAATGCAGTCAAATGTACAGTTTTGTGGTGCTTGCATTCAGTTCAAGAGTAAGGAACAGCTCAATCTCACAGATCCTTCCTTCTCATTGATGATTACAAATTTATGGTCCTTTCTTCTCTTTTCATGAGAAATTCTTTAGTATCTATAAAATATGAATAATTCTAGGACTATTATTACAGTCATTATCATTCTTATGCATTACTTGAATTACAATGCTATTTTAGGAACATTAGCAGACTTACAAAATCATAATTTTTAATTATTTTACTTTCAGTGTATAGAAACTGGGAATCTGTTTGCCAGTAGCACTATTTCCAGGATAGCATGCCACTTACCAAGTAAAAGTGGACTACCAATAGACATGAATAGGTGACCACCAGCTGGAAAACAGCAAATTCTGCATGCCAACCTCCGAATTTGGTTATATGAGATACAACAGATTCTATCATACAGTTCTCCTATCGAATAGTTCTCTATTTTAGATAAAGAAATGACTGAGACCTTTAAAAGGTGGTTTTTAAACATTTTCCACTGCTCCTCCTATCCAGACATCTAGAACACCCAAAACATACACATCACAAGCAGAAAGAAAATAAGATTTCCAAAATTCAAATTTGGTTACTTTCCTATGAAATCTACAAGTGTGTTAATTTTCATAAACATAAGCTACAGAAATTTAAAAAAAAAAAAAAAAAAAAAAAAAAAAAAAAAACACTTTAGGGTTTTTTGGTCTTTATTCTGCCTACACCAAAGCATGCATAACATTATGCAACACACTATTTTCTTTAAAATTACAGCATCAAAATACCTGTATCACATAGAAAATACCTCTTACAGGCATTTTCACATACAATTTTGTACCTGAAAAAAGATTAGGGCATGTCTATCACAACCTGGTCTCTCCCCATAAACTATCAGAGGTAGCAATTATTCAAGATTCTCTAGCAGTACAAGAAGGAGAAAGACAAAAAAACCATACTCCCCCATCTCTTCAATCTATTTCAGAGTTTCATAGTTTCTTCTGAGTAGACCATCTGGAATCCTCCTACTATTAGTGGACTACCGTGTGCATGCATAAGCACATACAATTTCAGACGCATTAATTTCTGATTTTGAAAAACAGGACATAAAAATGCTGGTACACAAGGATAAATACTCTGTATCCAAGAGGAGATAATGAGAAGATGCTTCCTTTTGTGGCACTATGCACATGTATCATTTTAAATATTGAGCAACATTTCAAAGTTCCGTAGAATTATTAAATACATTCCAGTTTTACATATGCACAAACCTGTAAAAAAATTTTAAGCTAAAACAGATTTGAGTCTTGCTACATTTTTTGAAACAAAGTACATTTAAAATATATACGGAAAACTAGTTATTTTTTCATCTGACTTAATCCCAAAAGGTGGATGCAGGTAAAATATAAATTTATTTTTATTATAATCAAAGGGAAGTCGTGTAAAACACTAGCAGCTACAGTGTCTCATTACTGGCATCTTAATATTTCCATCATTACAAGGTGTCCAAAAGAATTTAACAAATGGTACAAAATTCATTAATTTTCTTGAAAGCCCTAAATTAAATTATTCAGAGATTAAAAACATATAGCTATCGAGTTAAAAAAAGTATACATATATTTTTTCTTCCCACATATCCAAGAAAAACCCCACCATGATCCATAATCTCAAGACTGTCTCTGCAAAAAGAGAGTGTAATGAATTTTAAGATAGCATTAAACAAGAATTTCACCTGGATGGATAGAGATTATCCGAATTATAGATTATTTTATACAGTCTTATATTCTACAGAATCCTGTAATATGCCCTTATGTGAGATTCGTACCACCGTAGACATTTTCGTATCAACTCCCACACTGTAAAGATTTTTCCACATCAATCTTCCAGTGTCAAAAGGCAGAGTAAGTTGCTGTATGTCAAACTATAGGCTAATTCTCAGATTTTAAATGGAGCCAGAATAAAGACTGGAATATCTTCCATATAGATTGCGAGGGATTTGATTCAAATTTTCATCAATTGCTAAAGAGAGAATATTTGTTTTCACTGTTCCTACACTGATCAGATCTTTTAGTTACAGTCAAAACTTAAAGTAAGAAATTTTGATCAGAATGTTCCAGTTTCCAATTCTAAATACAAAAATGTAATTCATTGTGCACTTAGTGGACATTTAAGAACATTAAGAAAAAAATTTTAAAATCTTCAAAAAAACTACAACAAACAAGAACTCACGTTGCCACCTTCTCCTTGAGGTATAATAGCTACAAGAAGTTTGTGTTGTCATAATACGGTTATTATAGACAAATATCTATCTTATTCTCATCTCCAGCCTGCCTTAAGAACTATTAGTTTGTTGACTTTTCAAAAATCCAAGTTTTGTCATGATTCAGCTCTCAAACTGGAGTAAAACTGTAGAGCTATGTGAAGAAACTGATGCACAGAGCAATCAAAGAGCCACAAGGGAATCCCTTCTGCCCTCTTGGAAGAAAGGTTTACATTCATGGATAGAATTCTTAAGTGCTCCTTCCAGCAATGAAGCATTGCTCACCGCTTTGTAGAATCTCAAAGAATAACACAATATCATTCACACAAAAATGCTGTGTGTGTATTAACAAAATGTAACAATTGCTGAATATTTTATTCCAGTGTATGCTCACTGTAAACTCTGAATTTTAAGGACTCAATATGACTGTTTCCCATTGCACTTCACTAGTGGACACCTTCTTCCCAAACTACATTCTTTTAATAATTTTGACCTGCAATGGGAAGAAATAAATTCCTTTTCAAAAATTTAGGCAAAGAGAATGATGATAAAGATTGCATTGTTCATATGTTTTTTTCTTTATTAAAAATCTTATAAAAATTTTATGATAATAACCGTTTTTAAAATAATTTCCATTTTCTTCACTAGCCAAAGAGATAGTGAAATTTATCTAGGATCCTACAAAGCATGACAAACAACAATCTAAATAAATTCCCATTATTTAAACAGATAACTTATCATAAACATTTAATCTTTTCCAAAGTAATCAGATAAAACGGCACATAACTGACCTCCTGAAAGTTGAGTTCTACTAAACTTTCTCTCTGTTCACAAGCAGAGTGATTGACAGTTTAAGCAGGAAATTTGATAAGACAAAAATATAGCTAAATAATTACACAAACGTTCAGTAACTACAAACCAGCATACAGTAACAGTCAATACCTTAAAAGAATGAAGTAAGTGCTCAAAGCAGAAGAAACACATTTGGAAAGAACAAAAATCAAAGGATAACTTGCATTCAGCATCCCAGCATGCTTGTTCTGGGTTCCAGATATTTAAAAAAAAAAAAACAACAAAAAAAAGGCAACAAAAATGAGAAAAAAAACCAACAAGAAAGAAAATAACAATAAAAAAAACACACACACTTCAGAGTTCAACACTGATCTGACTACAAGTCTGATTTTTGGGCGCCTGTTTGCAGATGCGGTAGAGTTATCAATCCGAACAGACACACAATCCGGGTCCAATGTCACTTCTCCTCATTATGTTAATAGTTAATACATGCAAATGAAAACACTCTAGCAATTTGATTTCTTTGAAGATAGTTTGCATATTGTCTTAGCCATAATGACTGTACACTTCTCTCAGCCTCGATTTATGCAAGGGTAGTTTAGTTCATTTTTATCAGCTCAAGTTCATTTTGGCTGCTACTGGAATGTATGCGTGTGTTTCTTTTTTACCTTTCACCTAATTACCATTCAGGTACCATGAGCAGAATTTTCATGCTATTGGTGTTTTTCTTAATTAAGAAACAAATGAATTCTCCCTAGCAAAAAAGATGGAACAACAGAATAAGATGCCAGAGGCTGATGTTCTGCTTCTTAATTGAAGCTGCTTCATTGTTAGGTGTCTGTTATGAGGGGGCAGAAGTGTCACGAGTTTACTGTGAATAGCATAAAAAAATAAAAGCATAAATGGAACTTTTAGAATTACAAATGAATACAGAAATACTAGCATTACAGGCATAGCTCAACTAAAATGTTCTCCCTTCCTCTGAGAGAGTAAGTTCTTTAAGTATAAATTATTCTTCACATCTGGAAAGCCCCAGGTTCTAATCCCAGCCCAGAGTGAATCCTTTCTTTTTCCTTTGTCTATTATCTGCACCCTGCTTGTGTGCTCATGTTGTTCAATTACGGAGGTACCTGAATTTACCAGTGAGATGAATTTTGTCTCTTTTCCTTCATCCTTTCAGCAAAATAAGTCTCTCTCATTTTCCCTCTCCCTCTTTCACAACCTTCCCAATCTCGCTCTTAAGTCGTGCTTTCATGCAAGTATCCCATGCAATCAAGTATCACCACCACTAGCAGTTTTAACAAATTCCTGGCAGTGTGCTAGTCAGGACAATATTTCCCCCCTGTAATTTACCATGAAACCTAGAACTAAGGATCAAGGCCTCTTAGAAGTTCTTGTAACACAGACCATATATTAAGGGTGACAGCCCCTGCACTGCACATGTCACAGGACAAGAATGGGCATTGTACACAGAAACTGAGAGATTATTTGGCATTAGAGTTTGGAACTGTACCACCCTTAATCTCAACAGTTTAAAAACAGGGACTACTACTGACATGTTGTTTGTAATGAATATGTATTAATTGTGTAAAAACTGGAAAGCAAACATCTGACAAAGACATCTGTAAAGTTGAGATTAAATCCTACCACTCCTTGTGGACAAAATCTCTATCTGTTTCCATAGGAATTTTAAGTATGTAAGAAATACAAGATCAATAATATCCTCCCACCAGAAGAAATTAACTCACTTTTCCATTCAGACACTTTCCCATTCAGACATTATCTAAAAGGGGAATGCCAGGAAAAGGATGAAAACCAAAAATATTTTTAGAACAGCATTAATCATAGATCAATTTGATATAATCCACACTAGACCTAGAGGAAACACTACTTACTGTCCTAAAGAAATACAGATGAGACCATTCTGAACAGAAACTGACCTTCTATACAAAATCTCTGCATTTTCTCCAGTTGTTCCCCC